>NW_026112803.1:0-61519 GCF_024323335.1 Lathyrus oleraceus | reverse complement strand
TTTTTTAAATCTACAACACTTTAAAGATTTAAATTTATTCTTATACAAAAAGACTTAATTTCATCAATCATTGACTTTGTATATATTTTCAAAAAAAAACTAATATCTCTGTAAATATATTAGGATGTCATAAGTGCCAAATAAGACAAAATAAATGTATCAACATGTATCATCTTTTTATTATTATATTTCTCCTAATTTTATACAAATAAACTTATTTATAGTAACTAACTATATTTTATTGTAGTAGCTAAACATAAATTTTACTTAATCATATAAGTAAAAAGATAACTTTTGGAGAACGATTTCTCAACATGTACTTTTATTTTATTTTAATGTGTTAATATTTCCCTTCCATGGTATTTTAATGTGCTAAGAACCCCTTCCATGATATTTATCTCTCAAGTATAATATTTCCCTATTTTGGGCTTTTGACTTGAATCCAACTTTTCAACATTAAGCATTCAAACAAGGCTTAAAAGGCAACATATTTTTGCCATAAAAAAATTTTGTTAATAAAATTGAGGTGTGACTTTCAACAATAACAGTGACTTGTGAGTTGTCGTTGTAACATTGAGCTTCAGACAACTAAATTGATCTAAATCCGTTGCGTTTTACACAAAATATGACACCAACTTCAATTTAAATAACCCTTTTCAAAATTTTAATTTATCAATTTACACAAAGTGAAACATTAGTTAATTATGGTTTCTTCATATGCTAATAACTCTGTGTTTCTCTTACTTTGCTTATGCTTAACCTTTAGTACAATTGCATTTGGAGGAAATTTCAACACTGATTTTAACATTCTATTTGGAGATAAAAGGGCTAACATACAAGATGGTGGCAATTGTATGACACTTACAATGGATAAATATTCTGGCTCTGGCATTGGTACTCAGAATGAATATTTGTTTGGACGATTTGATATGCAAATCAAACTTGTGCCAGGAAACTCTGCAGGCACTGTCACTGCATATTATGTATGTACTTTGTTACAAAACTACACTCATATATGCAAACTTTAATTCACATTTGTTATAGTTTTAAATGACAATTGCATATATATTCCAAATTTTAATATTTCGGTAAATGTGATGATGTGGCAAAATTCGTTGTGATGTTGTTAAAGAGACTAATAAAACCATTATATTGCATATTACAACTTCCTATAATTAAAAATTCACACAATTGGCACATCGGTGACGCTTAGATCGAGGTCAAACAATGCATGAATCAAGTAGATTTGGATATTTTAAATTCTAAAAATATTGAGTTTGAAATATATTGTTTGATCTTGATTCAACTTGTCATCGATGAGCTAGCCACTTGAATGTGTAAGATTTATGACATTAGCCAATTCAAATCGTTATATGTGGCAAAACTTATAGATATGGAAAACAAGTTATTACTATTATGGTTGCGCACACACATAACACATTGCATAATATAAGAAACTTTTACTTATTGTATGGCTATTTAATTTCGCATATATGCATATATGCAGCTAAGTTCTCAAGGACCACACCATGATGAGATTGATATGGAATTTTTGGGTAACTTGTCTGGTGATCCATATATTCTCTCAACCAATTTTTATGCCAATGGTGATGGAGGTCATGAGGTACAATTCTATCTTTGGTTTGATCCCACAAACGACTTTCACACTTACTCTATTGATTGGAATCCTCAACGCATAATGTAAGTTTTTCATTGTTTAAGTAAATTTTCATAAACTTTATTAGAAATATTTTTTATTGGTGTTTCACATTTCCCTTCATTAAAGGTACATAATTTTATTCGAGACATGTCATCCACTAAATGTGGCGCCTCTCACAGTTGAATTCAAATTTTGGATCACCGTCTAACCTTAATTTCTACTAGACCTAATACCCGAGTTAATACATATCACAAAAATCAAGATTAAATTATACTAGATTTTAATACATTAACCATCAATAATACCTATTAGAAATTCAATGTGAATTAGAACCTCAACAAATTGACCAAAATTGATGATTGCGTACAATCACATCGCACATAATCCAAATCCTAAGATTACATGATTCTATCATTATCATTAATCTATGTCCCTTGATCTAAGTGACAATATCTTGATCTCCATAACAAAAATTCTTTCTAAAACAATGAAAAAAATATAATTCAATATATGGAACAAACAATGTATATATACATATAACTATATCATGTGTTTGGCATCTATGCAGAATATTGGTGGATAACATACCCATAAGAGTGATACATAATAGACAAAACATTGGTGTTCCATTCCCAACAAGGCAACCAATGAAATTATACACAACACTATGGAATGGAGATTCATGGGCAACAAGAGGGGGACAAGTGAAAATTGATTGGTCAAAGTCTCCATTCACGGCTGGATTTAGAAACTTCAGTGCTAATGCGTGCATGCCTAGTCCATCAAATAATTGCTTAGGTTTCAATGGCGGAGAAGATAAAGGTCTTAATGGTGAAACAAGGAAGAAGCTCAAAGAGATTTATTCAAAATTGATTGTTTATGACTATTGTCGTGATTTTATACGTTTTGCTCGTGGTCTGCCTAATGAATGCCGCAATCGCTTAACAGATCACCCAGATGAATATTAGAAATTGCATGTAGTCACGATGCATATTATGATCAAATATATACCGTGAAGTAAAAATTTTGTTGTTTTCGATAAGTTAAAATATGTAATATTTATTTGTCGATGAGTTCTTAATTTTGTATTCATTAAAAAGATGGGTACGCCGACTATTGATGCCTCTTGCAAAATTAATTCAAAATTCAAATTTATTTAAGTTTAATTAAATTTATAAAACCTAACATTGCATAATTGTGTATTGGATAGTATGACCAATAAAATTTTATGGTATTGGATTGTTCACTATATATTTTGTTATACTTTATTGATTTAATGTTTTTTTGTGTGCAAAATCATATATAATATATTGTCACGTGAAATTTACTATGGTTGATAAGGTTGATACATTGTTTTAAATAACACTACTCTTATATTTAAACTCTTTTGCTTATGAAAATACATTGATTGAACCATATTTATACTATAGCTCTTTAGTTTAGATTGGTGAGCTATTGTTTTGTTTTACATAAAAAAAATCTCATGTTTGAATTTGAAAATCAAAACTTAAAAAAAGTTTATAAGCAATCACTTTCATCAACCGACTAAGACGTCTTTCAATTAAGTGCAAAATTTTAAGAGTCTATGCAATACACAAAGCATACAATGCCATAAAAATAGAAGGAAAAAAATATGGTTATTTCTACCGGCATTCACATGCTTTAGTTAGAATAGATGAATTAGGTTCAATGAAACCTTTCAAAAAAGTTGGAAGAAAATAAATGACAACATTAGTGGTGTAGCTATTCAATGAAACATTTCCCACCCAAAAGAGAATTTTGATAAAATCCATTCTACATACTTTTAAGTTTCAAGGACAATTTTTAACAACTATATTCAAAATATTAATACTATTTATGATACTGTATGTTTCTATCTCTAAATTTAATACTTTTTACTTTCAATACTTAGCACACATTTCAAAAGTACACAGAAAATATACCTACACAATAAAAAATGTATATTTAAATAAGGTTTCTCAATTTTTAAAACATTAATTAGCATCTTGTACTCCCTGTAGATAATACAATTAGCAAATTTACTACATGTTTTAAGGGGTCTAGATTTATTTTTTTGGATTACTTTTGGTTTATTTGTTCTCTTATATAGAAAATTGGTAGTATTTTAATGTAAATTAGTTTTAAAAGCATAACTTTGAGAGTTTTTTTTGGTAACATTCTTTCCGATTCAAGCATTTTTGTCAATATTACCGTCCCTGCAAATATACGAGAAGAAATGAGTGTGTATAGCAATAACAATAACTAGTGTTACTATAAGAGTGAGAGAGTTCCCTTTCCTTTAGAATAAATAAAGTCCAGTGACGACTCTGTATGTATTTCGATCTTTCCTTACACTCGGGTATTTTTCGCAGTGCAAAAATGAGCATTGAGTGAACTTGAAGTAAATTTTAAGCATTTAGCTTGATGAACTTCCCAAATAAATCTTGAATCTAGATGATTTTATGTCTTGATGAAAAAAGAGAAAAATTACATTCACGAAATTTAACAATTAAGCTGAATTAGTAAACAAAACTTACATTCTTGTTGCAAAAGTGGTGAGGAAGTTATGAAAATATGAGGAAGTTGTGAAAATGAAAGGAGAAAAGGTTGGGAGGAAGACGAAACAGAGAGGGAAGAACACAAATATGGAGAGAAAAAATGAGTCCATGAGGAGTGTGGGGGTGCTGCAACCTGTCTAACAAATAAACATTTCAGCATTGGGAATATCACGTCACAATTAAAGTGATTGTTGGTTGTTGCATCGTGAATCCCATGTCACCAATTCAAAATTCATTGCGACATGATTATCTTATCACTAGATGCCAACGTGCCAGAATGGTCATAATTTTATGACGTGATTTCAATGACACTAATTTGAAATATTTTGTGACGTGATTATCTCCTCACTAGCTGCCAGCGTGACAATTTTAAATTTTTTATTAGCGGCGTTTTTTGCACGCCACTAAAAGGTTTACACACATTCTAAATTTCACCAGCTAAAGTTTAATTTTTTATTATTTTCTAACTATAGCGGCGTGTTTTTCATGTGACAACTGCCTTTTATTAGTGACGTGAATTTCATGTGACTATATCGTGTGGTTCGAGCACAGTTTTCTTGTAGTGTAGTTAGACAAATCTCTTTCTCCATGCTTATTATGTTGGTTAGAATTCTTGCATGTGAGATTTTGTGGGTATTCAATGAGAATTTTATGTTGAAAATGGTATAGTTATCAAGAAAATTTTTTATGCACAATTTCGGTTGGTTATTAGTGATTTATGTGTAACATGAACCGATGCATTAATTAATGAACCGATGTATTAATTAATGAACCGATGCATGTTACACATTGACTTGCAATATTTGAAAAATTGTCAATAATGAACCAGTTCATTAAATAATGAACTGGTGCACGTTTGTCAAAACCTGAACATGAACCAATTCATTAACTAATGAACCGATGCATATTTTTCGAGACTGCAATGTGAACTAGTTCATTAATTAATGAACCAATGCATATTATCTAGAATATAAATGGAGCGGTGTATAGGTAAGATGAACGGGTGCATGATGATAAATATTTAGAATTTTTGTTCTTAAAACTTGCAGAAACTTAATCAATAATATATTAACTCCACCAATGTAATAATCATGATTTTAATACTTCTTTGATCTGTATTATTTAATCAAGTTTTATAGATAAGGGGTCACAAACTCACTTAGATATTGGAAAACCTCAATCTAGGATCAAAAGATATTTAAAAGATTACAGCCAAGGGAATTATAAGATTCAAGATTAGAGGATCATTAGTTTATCTAATGGATTCTTAGAATATATCAGTTGATCAAAGAGATATTCCCCATCATGAAGTGTTAATCTATGTGCACAATAAATACTCATTTTGATTATGTTATTTAGCTAATGCTACATGGGACTCCGACAGACCTTTTGGAATCCATTTACGACGATGTTAAGCTAGGAAAGCTAGGAAGGAGACTGATTTGCATCCTATATCAGTCAAATACAATAGACCTCTGAGACAACTCACCTCATAGTGTATATCATTTCAAATGAACAGGACAATAATAGTGTGAAATAATGATACATTCATTATTATGCTATGACATTCAGGGGGGCTAAGAATTATGTTTAGATCAATAAATCGATGGAAATTATGATAACTAATTAAAAATTAGGTTCCCATTATGTCTTAGGTTAGTAGGAACTCGCCGAGACAAAGTGATTGTCACACTCCTCACATTTTGTTTTCAAATAAGGAATCTATAAAGGGTAGGAAGGCTGTCAAGTGATCTTGAGAATTGAACAATTAGTTTTTCTCTAAAATTTCCATTTAAATCTGTTTATGAATTATCAAACTTATTATGTATTTGATTTTTTGTTGGATTTATTGTGATGTACTTTATGCGTAATGATTTAATACATTTTGATGTTTTAATTCGAACAGAGTTGTTTGTAATTTTAATGTACCTAGTACTTAGTTAAACTGGAGAAAATATTTTGAAAGTACAAGTTTTTTGTTGCCGCTAAATTTTACATTCAAATGGATAATTTCAAAAATAAATACAATTATTTTTTTACAGAGAGAGGGAGTCATTTTACCATTCTCTTAACTAATGACAAATCTATTTAAGATAAAAGACTATGGGAGAAAGCATCCCCATATTAATTTTGATGACTATGCTAATTAGATAAGACATGAATCATTCATAAAAAATTAACAATATTTTTTAATTTTTAATTATGGAATTTTCTTTATCCTCTATAAAATAATGAAATTTTAGGCCTAAAAAACAGAAAAAGATAATATTGATTAATTTGTCGGTATTTTTGAGGATTGTTAACTATTTCAAATCATTTATCTAGAAATTACGAGTATAAAGATAATGTTATATATTTTGCACGAAAATTTTCCTCGTAATGTAATGTTTTTGATCTATTCGTAACACTATGTCTATTTTGAAGATATACCATTTTTTGGTCAGTGAGACTATTAATTTAGATTCTCTTTTTTTGTGTGACCGTTGTGATGTGGTTGAATCGTTACGATAATTAATTTCTAGATTTGATGTTAATTGTGCTTTGACGAATAGTAGTTTTTTAGGTAACACTCAATTTAACATTTTGATGCCTCATGATAAAGTAATTTGTGAATGAGCTGAAGTTAGATGTAAACTAATAAAAATTAAAGATTAAATAGTTAATTTTTAAGCTAATGATATTTTAAGATCTTATTAATGACAGGTCTTCAAAAGAAGTCAGTTGGAACATGCAATACGAACTGTTATAAAAAAGAATATACTAAAACTGAAAAGAGAAAATATATAGAGAGACTAAAAATGAAAGTAAATATTTTAAGAGGACCTAAAATATATTTAACCCAAAATATATTATATCAACAAAATAAATCACGATATTTTACTTATATAAAATATAAATTAAAGGAACACAAAACATAAAGATTAATAATATCTATTCAATAAATATATTTTTTTAAATCTACAACACTTTAAAGATTTAAATTTATTCTTATACAAAAAGACTTAAATTTCATCAATAATTGACTTTGTATATATTTTCAAAAAAAAACTAAATATCTCTGTAAAATATTTAGGATGTCATAAGTGCCAAAATAAGACAAAATAAATGTATCAAACATGTAATCATCTTTTTATTATTATATTTCTCCTAATTTTATACAAATAAACTTATTTATAGTAACTAACTATATTTTATTGTAGTAGCTAAACATAAATTTTACTTAATCATATAAGTAAAAAGATAACTTTTGGAGAACGATTTCTCAACATGTACTTTTATTTTATTTTAATGTGTTAATATTTCCCTTCCATGGTATTTTAATGTGCTAAGAACCCCTTCCATGATATTTATCTCTCAAGTATAATATTTCCCTATTTTGGGCTTTTGACTTGAATCCAACTTTTCAACATTAAGCATTCAAACAAGGCTTAAAAGGAACAAATATTTTTGCCATAAAAAAATTTTGTTAATAAAATTGAGGTGTGACTTTCAACAATAACAGTGACTTGTGAGTTGTCGTTGTAACATTGAGCTTCAGACAACTAAATTGATCTAAATCCGTTGCGTTTTACACAAAATATGACACCAACTTCAATTTAAATAACCCTTTTCAAAATTTTAATTTATCAATTTACACAAAGTGAAACATTAGTTAATTATGGTTTCTTCATATGCTAATAACTCTGTGTTTCTCTTACTTTGCTTATGCTTAACCTTTAGTACAATTGCATTTGGAGGAAATTTCAACACTGATTTTAACATTCTATTTGGAGATAAAAGGGCTAACATACAAGATGGTGGCAATTGTATGACACTTACAATGGATAAATATTCTGGCTCTGGCATTGGTACTCAGAATGAATATTTGTTTGGACGATTTGATATGCAAATCAAACTTGTGCCAGGAAACTCTGCAGGCACTGTCACTGCATATTATGTATGTACTTTGTTACAAAACTACACTCATATATGCAAACTCTTAATTCACATTTGTTATAGTTTTAAATGACAATTGCATATATATTCCAAATTTTAATATTTCGGTAAATGTGATTGATGTGGCAAAATTACGTTTGTGATGTTGTTAAAGAGACTAATAAAACCATTATATTGCATATTACAACTTCCTATAATTAAAAATTCACACAATTGGCACATCGGTGACGCTTAGATCGAGGTCAAACAATGCATGAATCAAGTAGATTTGGATATTTTAAATTCTAAAAATATTGAGTTTGAAATATATATTGTTTGATCTTGATTCAACTTGTCATCGATGAGCTAGCCACTTGAATGTGTAAGATTTATGACATTAGCCAATTCAAATCGTTATATTGTGGCAAAACTTATAGATATGGAAAACAAGTTATTACTATTATGGTTGCGCACACACATAACACATTGCATAATATAAGAAACTTTTACTTATTGTATGGCTATTTAATTTCGCATATATGCATATATGCAGCTAAGTTCTCAAGGACCACACCATGATGAGATTGATATGGAATTTTTGGGTAACTTGTCTGGTGATCCATATATTCTCTCAACCAATTTTTATGCCAATGGTGATGGAGGTCATGAGGTACAATTCTATCTTTGGTTTGATCCCACAAACGACTTTCACACTTACTCTATTGATTGGAATCCTCAGCGCATAATGTAAGTTTTTCATTGTTTAAGTAAATTTTCATAAACTTTATTAGAAATATTTTTTATTTGGTGTTTCACATTTCCCTTCATTAAAGGTACATAATTTTATTCGAGACATGTCATCCACTAAATGTGGCGCCTCTCACAGTTGAATTCAAATTTTGGATCACCGTCTAACCTTAATTTCTACTAGACCTAATACCCGAGTTAATACATATCACAAAAATCAAGATTAAATTATACTAGATTTTAATACATTAACCATCAATAATACCTATTAGAAATTCAATGTGAATTAGAACCTCAACAAATTGACCAAAATTGATGATTGCGTACAATCACATCGCACATAATCCAAATCCTAAGATTACATGATTCTATCATTATCATTAATCTATGTCCCTTGATCTAAGTGACAATATCTTGATCTCCATAACAAAAATTCTTTCTAAAACAATGAAAAAAATATAATTCAATATATGGAACAAACAATGTATATATACATATAACTATATCATGTGTTTGGCATCTATGCAGAATATTGGTGGATAACATACCCATAAGAGTGATACATAATAGACAAAACATTGGTGTTCCATTCCCAACAAGGCAACCAATGAAATTATACACAACACTATGGAATGGAGATTCATGGGCAACAAGAGGGGGACAAGTGAAAATTGATTGGTCAAAGTCTCCATTCACGGCTGGATTTAGAAACTTCAGTGCTAATGCGTGCATGCCTAGTCCATCAAATAATTGCTTAGGTTTCAATGGCGGAGAAGATAAAGGTCTTAATGGTGAAACAAGGAAGAAGCTCAAAGAGATTTATTCAAAATTGATTGTTTATGACTATTGTCGTGATTTTATACGTTTTGCTCGTGGTCTGCCTAATGAATGCCGCAATCGCTTAACAGATCACCCAGATGAATATTAGAAATTGCATGTAGTCACGATGCATATTATGATCAAATATATACCGTGAAGTAAAAATTTTGTTGTTTTCGATAAGTTAAAATATGTAATATTTATTTGTCGATGAGTTCTTAATTTTGTATTCATTAAAAAGATGGGTACGCCGACTATTGATGCCTCTTGCAAAATTAATTCAAAATTCAAATTTATTTAAGTTTAATTAAATTTATAAAACCTAACATTGCATAATTGTGTATTGGATAGTATGACCAATAAAATTTTATGGTATTGGATTGTTCACTATATATTTTGTTATACTTTATTGATTTAATGTTTTTTTGTGTGCAAAATCATATATAATATATTGTCACGTGAAATTTACTATGGTTGATAAGGTTGATACATTGTTTTAAATAACACTACTCTTATATTTAAACTCTTTTGCTTATGAAAATACATTGATTGAACCATATTTATACTATAGCTCTTTAGTTTAGATTGGTGAGCTATTGTTTTGTTTTACATAAAAAAAATCTCATGTTTGAATTTGAAAATCAAAACTTAAAAAAAGTTTATAAGCAATCACTTTCATCAACCGACTAAGACGTCTTTCAATTAAGTGCAAAATTTTAAGAGTCTATGCAATACACAAAGCATACAATGCCATAAAAATAGAAGGAAAAAAATATGGTTATTTCTACCGGCATTCACATGCTTTAGTTAGAATAGATGAATTAGGTTCAATGAAACCTTTCAAAAAAGTTGGAAGAAAATAAATGACAACATTAGTGGTGTAGCTATTCAATGAAACATTTCCCACCCAAAAGAGAATTTTGATAAAATCCATTCTACATACTTTTAAGTTTCAAGGACAATTTTTAACAACTATATTCAAAATATTAATACTATTTATGATACTGTATGTTTCTATCTCTAAATTTAATACTTTTTACTTTCAATACTTAGCACACATTTCAAAAGTACACAGAAAATATACCTACACAATAAAAAATGTATATTTAAATAAGGTTTCTCAATTTTTAAAACATTAATTAGCATCTTGTACTCCCTGTAGATAATACAATTAGCAAATTTACTACATGTTTTAAGGGGTCTAGATTTATTTTTTTGGATTACTTTTGGTTTATTTGTTCTCTTATATAGAAAATTGGTAGTATTTTAATGTAAATTAGTTTTAAAAGCATAACTTTGAGAGTTTTTTTTGGTAACATTCTTTCCGATTCAAGCATTTTTGTCAATATTACCGTCCCTGCAAATATACGAGAAGAAATGAGTGTGTATAGCAATAACAATAACTAGTGTTACTATAAGAGTGAGAGAGTTCCCTTTCCTTTAGAATAAATAAAGTCCAGTGACGACTCTGTATGTATTTCGATCTTTCCTTACACTCGGGTATTTTTCGCAGTGCAAAAATGAGCATTGAGTGAACTTGAAGTAAATTTTAAGCATTTAGCTTGATGAACTTCCCAAATAAATCTTGAATCTAGATGATTTTATGTCTTGATGAAAAAAGAGAAAATTACATTCACGAAATTTAACAATTAAGCTGAATTAGTAAACAAAACTTACATTCTTGTTGCAAAAGTGGTGAGGAAGTTATGAAAATATGAGGAAGTTGTGAAAATGAAAGGAGAAAAGGGTTGGGAGGAAGACGAAACAGAGAGGGAAGAACACAAAATATGGAGAGAAAAAATGAGTCCATGAGGAGTGTGGGGGTGCTGCAACCTGTCTAACAAATAAACATTTCAGCATTGGGAATATCACGTCACAATTAAAGTGATTGTTGGTTGTTGCATCGTGAATCCCATGTCACCAATTCAAAATTCATTGCGACATGATTATCTTATCACTAGATGCCAACGTGCCAGAATGGTCATAATTTTATGACGTGATTTCAATGACACTAATTTGAAATATTTTGTGACGTGATTATCTCCTCACTAGCTGCCAGCGTGACAATTTTAAATTTTTTATTAGCGGCGTTTTTTGCACGCCACTAAAAGGTTTACACACATTCTAAATTTCACCAGCTAAAGTTTAATTTTTTTATTATTTTCTAACTATAGCGGCGTGTTTTTCATGTGACAACTGCCTTTTATTAGTGACGTGAATTTCATGTGACTATATCGTGTGGTTCGAGCACAGTTTTCTTGTAGTGTAGTTAGACAAATCTCTTTCTCCATGCTTATTATGTTGGTTAGAATTCTTGCATGTGAGATTTTGTGGGTATTCAATGAGAATTTTATGTTGAAAATGGTATAGTTATCAAGAAAATTTTTTATGCACAATTTCGGTTGGTTATTAGTGATTTATGTGTAACATGAACCGATGCATTAATTAATGAACCGATGTATTAATTAATGAACCGATGCATGTTACACATTGACTTGCAATATTTGAAAAATTGTCAATAATGAACCAGTTCATTAAATAATGAACTGGTGCACGTTTGTCAAAACCTGAACATGAACCAATTCATTAACTAATGAACCGATGCATATTTTTCGAGACTGCAATGTGAACTAGTTCATTAATTAATGAACCAATGCATATTATCTAGAATATAAATGGAGCGGTGTATAGGTAAGATGAACGGGTGCATGATGATAAATATTTAGAATTTTTGTTCTTAAAACTTGCAGAAACTTAATCAATAATATATTAACTCCACCAATGTAATAATCATGATTTTAATACTTCTTTGATCTGTATTATTTAATCAAGTTTTATAGATAAGGGGTCACAAACTCACTTAGATATTGGAAAACCTCAATCTAGGATCAAAAGATATTTAAAAGATTACAGCCAAGGGAATTATAAGATTCAAGATTAGAGGATCATTAGTTTATCTAATGGATTCTTAGAATATATCAGTTGATCAAAGAGATATTCCCCATCATGAAGTGTTAATCTATGTGCACAATAAATACTCATTTTGATTATGTTATTTAGCTAATGCTACATGGGACTCCGACAGACCTTTTGGAATCCATTTACGACGATGTTAAGCTAGGAAAGCTAGGAAGGAGACTGATTTGCATCCTATATCAGTCAAATACAATAGACCTCTGAGACAACTCACCTCATAGTGTATATCATTTCAAATGAACAGGACAATAATAGTGTGAAATAATGATACATTCATTATTATGCTATGACATTCAGGGGGGCTAAGAATTATGTTTAGATCAATAAATCGATGGAAATTATGATAACTAATTAAAAATTAGGTTCCCATTATGTCTTAGGTTAGTAGGAACTCGCCGAGACAAAGTGATTGTCACACTCCTCACATTTTGTTTTCAAATAAGGAATCTATAAAGGGTAGGAAGGCTGTCAAGTGATCTTGAGAATTGAACAATTAGTTTTTCTCTAAAATTTCCATTTAAATCTGTTTATGAATTATCAAACTTATTATGTATTTGATTTTTTGTTGGATTTATTGTGATGTACTTTATGCGTAATGATTTAATACATTTTGATGTTTTAATTCGAACAGAGTTGTTTGTAATTTTAATGTACCTAGTACTTAGTTAAACTGGAGAAAATATTTTGAAAGTACAAGTTTTTTGTTGCCGCTAAATTTTACATTCAAATGGATAATTTCAAAAATTAAATACAATTATTTTTTTACAGAGAGAGGGAGTCATTTTACCATTCTCTTAACTAATGACAAATCTATTTAAGATAAAAGACTATGGGAGAAAGCATCCCCATATTAATTTTGATGACTATGCTAATTAGATAAGACATGAATCATTCATAAAAAAATTAACAATATTTTTTAATTTTTAATTATGGAATTTTCTTTATCCTCTATAAAATAATGAAATTTTAGGCCTAAAAAACAGAAAAAGATAATATTGATTAATTTGTCGGTATTTTTGAGGATTGTTAACTATTTCAAATCATTTATCTAGAAATTACGAGTATAAAGATAATGTTATATATTTTGCACGAAAATTTTCCTCGTAATGTAATGTTTTTGATCTATTCGTAACACTATGTCTATTTTGAAGATATACCATTTTTTGGTCAGTGAGACTATTAATTTAGATTCTCTTTTTTTGTGTGACCGTTGTGATGTGGTTGAATCGTTACGATAATTAATTTCTAGATTTGATGTTAATTGTGCTTTGACGAATAGTAGTTTTTTAGGTAACACTCAATTTAACATTTTGATGCCTCATGATAAAGTAATTTGTGAATGAGCTGAAGTTAGATGTAAACTAATAAAAATTAAAGATTAAATAGTTAATTTTTAAGCTAATGATATTTTAAGATCTTATTAATGACAGGTCTTCAAAAGAAGTCAGTTGGAACATGCAATACGAACTGTTATAAAAAAGAATATACTAAAACTGAAAAGAGAAAATATATAGAGAGACTAAAAATGAAAGTAAATATTTTAAGAGGACCTAAAATATATTTAACCCAAAATATATTATATCAACAAAATAAATCACGATATTTTACTTATATAAAATATAAATTAAAGGAACACAAAACATAAAGATTAATAATATCTATTCAATAAATATATTTTTTTAAATCTACAACACTTTAAAGATTTAAATTTATTCTTATACAAAAAGACTTAAATTTCATCAATAATTGACTTTGTATATATTTTCAAAAAAAAACTAAATATCTCTGTAAAATATTTAGGATGTCATAAGTGCCAAAATAAGACAAAATAAATGTATCAAACATGTAATCATCTTTTTATTATTATATTTCTCCTAATTTTATACAAATAAACTTATTTATAGTAACTAACTATATTTTATTGTAGTAGCTAAACATAAATTTTACTTAATCATATAAGTAAAAAGATAACTTTTGGAGAACGATTTCTCAACATGTACTTTTATTTTATTTTAATGTGTTAATATTTCCCTTCCATGGTATTTTAATGTGCTAAGAACCCCTTCCATGATATTTATCTCTCAAGTATAATATTTCCCTATTTTGGGCTTTTGACTTGAATCCAACTTTTCAACATTAAGCATTCAAACAAGGCTTAAAAGGAACAAATATTTTTGCCATAAAAAAATTTTGTTAATAAAATTGAGGTGTGACTTTCAACAATAACAGTGACTTGTGAGTTGTCGTTGTAACATTGAGCTTCAGACAACTAAATTGATCTAAATCCGTTGCGTTTTACACAAAATATGACACCAACTTCAATTTAAATAACCCTTTTCAAAATTTTAATTTATCAATTTACACAAAGTGAAACATTAGTTAATTATGGTTTCTTCATATGCTAATAACTCTGTGTTTCTCTTACTTTGCTTATGCTTAACCTTTAGTACAATTGCATTTGGAGGAAATTTCAACACTGATTTTAACATTCTATTTGGAGATAAAAGGGCTAACATACAAGATGGTGGCAATTGTATGACACTTACAATGGATAAATATTCTGGCTCTGGCATTGGTACTCAGAATGAATATTTGTTTGGACGATTTGATATGCAAATCAAACTTGTGCCAGGAAACTCTGCAGGCACTGTCACTGCATATTATGTATGTACTTTGTTACAAAACTACACTCATATATGCAAACTCTTAATTCACATTTGTTATAGTTTTAAATGACAATTGCATATATATTCCAAATTTTAATATTTCGGTAAATGTGATTGATGTGGCAAAATTACGTTTGTGATGTTGTTAAAGAGACTAATAAAACCATTATATTGCATATTACAACTTCCTATAATTAAAAATTCACACAATTGGCACATCGGTGACGCTTAGATCGAGGTCAAACAATGCATGAATCAAGTAGATTTGGATATTTTAAATTCTAAAAATATTGAGTTTGAAATATATATTGTTTGATCTTGATTCAACTTGTCATCGATGAGCTAGCCACTTGAATGTGTAAGATTTATGACATTAGCCAATTCAAATCGTTATATTGTGGCAAAACTTATAGATATGGAAAACAAGTTATTACTATTATGGTTGCGCACACACATAACACATTGCATAATATAAGAAACTTTTACTTATTGTATGGCTATTTAATTTCGCATATATGCATATATGCAGCTAAGTTCTCAAGGACCACACCATGATGAGATTGATATGGAATTTTTGGGTAACTTGTCTGGTGATCCATATATTCTCTCAACCAATTTTTATGCCAATGGTGATGGAGGTCATGAGGTACAATTCTATCTTTGGTTTGATCCCACAAACGACTTTCACACTTACTCTATTGATTGGAATCCTCAGCGCATAATGTAAGTTTTTCATTGTTTAAGTAAATTTTCATAAACTTTATTAGAAATATTTTTTATTTGGTGTTTCACATTTCCCTTCATTAAAGGTACATAATTTTATTCGAGACATGTCATCCACTAAATGTGGCGCCTCTCACAGTTGAATTCAAATTTTGGATCACCGTCTAACCTTAATTTCTACTAGACCTAATACCCGAGTTAATACATATCACAAAAATCAAGATTAAATTATACTAGATTTTAATACATTAACCATCAATAATACCTATTAGAAATTCAATGTGAATTAGAACCTCAACAAATTGACCAAAATTGATGATTGCGTACAATCACATCGCACATAATCCAAATCCTAAGATTACATGATTCTATCATTATCATTAATCTATGTCCCTTGATCTAAGTGACAATATCTTGATCTCCATAACAAAAATTCTTTCTAAAACAATGAAAAAAATATAATTCAATATATGGAACAAACAATGTATATATACATATAACTATATCATGTGTTTGGCATCTATGCAGAATATTGGTGGATAACATACCCATAAGAGTGATACATAATAGACAAAACATTGGTGTTCCATTCCCAACAAGGCAACCAATGAAATTATACACAACACTATGGAATGGAGATTCATGGGCAACAAGAGGGGGACAAGTGAAAATTGATTGGTCAAAGTCTCCATTCACGGCTGGATTTAGAAACTTCAGTGCTAATGCGTGCATGCCTAGTCCATCAAATAATTGCTTAGGTTTCAATGGCGGAGAAGATAAAGGTCTTAATGGTGAAACAAGGAAGAAGCTCAAAGAGATTTATTCAAAATTGATTGTTTATGACTATTGTCGTGATTTTATACGTTTTGCTCGTGGTCTGCCTAATGAATGCCGCAATCGCTTAACAGATCACCCAGATGAATATTAGAAATTGCATGTAGTCACGATGCATATTATGATCAAATATATACCGTGAAGTAAAAATTTTGTTGTTTTCGATAAGTTAAAATATGTAATATTTATTTGTCGATGAGTTCTTAATTTTGTATTCATTAAAAAGATGGGTACGCCGACTATTGATGCCTCTTGCAAAATTAATTCAAAATTCAAATTTATTTAAGTTTAATTAAATTTATAAAACCTAACATTGCATAATTGTGTATTGGATAGTATGACCAATAAAATTTTATGGTATTGGATTGTTCACTATATATTTTGTTATACTTTATTGATTTAATGTTTTTTTGTGTGCAAAATCATATATAATATATTGTCACGTGAAATTTACTATGGTTGATAAGGTTGATACATTGTTTTAAATAACACTACTCTTATATTTAAACTCTTTTGCTTATGAAAATACATTGATTGAACCATATTTATACTATAGCTCTTTAGTTTAGATTGGTGAGCTATTGTTTTGTTTTACATAAAAAAAATCTCATGTTTGAATTTGAAAATCAAAACTTAAAAAAAGTTTATAAGCAATCACTTTCATCAACCGACTAAGACGTCTTTCAATTAAGTGCAAAATTTTAAGAGTCTATGCAATACACAAAGCATACAATGCCATAAAAATAGAAGGAAAAAAATATGGTTATTTCTACCGGCATTCACATGCTTTAGTTAGAATAGATGAATTAGGTTCAATGAAACCTTTCAAAAAAGTTGGAAGAAAATAAATGACAACATTAGTGGTGTAGCTATTCAATGAAACATTTCCCACCCAAAAGAGAATTTTGATAAAATCCATTCTACATACTTTTAAGTTTCAAGGACAATTTTTAACAACTATATTCAAAATATTAATACTATTTATGATACTGTATGTTTCTATCTCTAAATTTAATACTTTTTACTTTCAATACTTAGCACACATTTCAAAAGTACACAGAAAATATACCTACACAATAAAAAATGTATATTTAAATAAGGTTTCTCAATTTTTAAAACATTAATTAGCATCTTGTACTCCCTGTAGATAATACAATTAGCAAATTTACTACATGTTTTAAGGGGTCTAGATTTATTTTTTTGGATTACTTTTGGTTTATTTGTTCTCTTATATAGAAAATTGGTAGTATTTTAATGTAAATTAGTTTTAAAAGCATAACTTTGAGAGTTTTTTTTGGTAACATTCTTTCCGATTCAAGCATTTTTGTCAATATTACCGTCCCTGCAAATATACGAGAAGAAATGAGTGTGTATAGCAATAACAATAACTAGTGTTACTATAAGAGTGAGAGAGTTCCCTTTCCTTTAGAATAAATAAAGTCCAGTGACGACTCTGTATGTATTTCGATCTTTCCTTACACTCGGGTATTTTTCGCAGTGCAAAAATGAGCATTGAGTGAACTTGAAGTAAATTTTAAGCATTTAGCTTGATGAACTTCCCAAATAAATCTTGAATCTAGATGATTTTATGTCTTGATGAAAAAAGAGAAAAATTACATTCACGAAATTTAACAATTAAGCTGAATTAGTAAACAAAACTTACATTCTTGTTGCAAAAGTGGTGAGGAAGTTATGAAAATATGAGGAAGTTGTGAAAATGAAAGGAGAAAAGGGTTGGGAGGAAGACGAAACAGAGAGGGAAGAACACAAAATATGGAGAGAAAAAATGAGTCCATGAGGAGTGTGGGGGTGCTGCAACCTGTCTAACAAATAAACATTTCAGCATTGGGAATATCACGTCACAATTAAAGTGATTGTTGGTTGTTGCATCGTGAATCCCATGTCACCAATTCAAAATTCATTGCGACATGATTATCTTATCACTAGATGCCAACGTGCCAGAATGGTCATAATTTTATGACGTGATTTCAATGACACTAATTTGAAATATTTTGTGACGTGATTATCTCCTCACTAGCTGCCAGCGTGACAATTTTAAATTTTTTATTAGCGGCGTTTTTTGCACGCCACTAAAAGGTTTACACACATTCTAAATTTCACCAGCTAAAGTTTAATTTTTTTATTATTTTCTAACTATAGCGGCGTGTTTTTCATGTGACAACTGCCTTTTATTAGTGACGTGAATTTCATGTGACTATATCGTGTGGTTCGAGCACAGTTTTCTTGTAGTGTAGTTAGACAAATCTCTTTCTCCATGCTTATTATGTTGGTTAGAATTCTTGCATGTGAGATTTTGTGGGTATTCAATGAGAATTTTATGTTGAAAATGGTATAGTTATCAAGAAAATTTTTTATGCACAATTTCGGTTGGTTATTAGTGATTTATGTGTAACATGAACCGATGCATTAATTAATGAACCGATGTATTAATTAATGAACCGATGCATGTTACACATTGACTTGCAATATTTGAAAAATTGTCAATAATGAACCAGTTCATTAAATAATGAACTGGTGCACGTTTGTCAAAACCTGAACATGAACCAATTCATTAACTAATGAACCGATGCATATTTTTCGAGACTGCAATGTGAACTAGTTCATTAATTAATGAACCAATGCATATTATCTAGAATATAAATGGAGCGGTGTATAGGTAAGATGAACGGGTGCATGATGATAAATATTTAGAATTTTTGTTCTTAAAACTTGCAGAAACTTAATCAATAATATATTAACTCCACCAATGTAATAATCATGATTTTAATACTTCTTTGATCTGTATTATTTAATCAAGTTTTATAGATAAGGGGTCACAAACTCACTTAGATATTGGAAAACCTCAATCTAGGATCAAAAGATATTTAAAAGATTACAGCCAAGGGAATTATAAGATTCAAGATTAGAGGATCATTAGTTTATCTAATGGATTCTTAGAATATATCAGTTGATCAAAGAGATATTCCCCATCATGAAGTGTTAATCTATGTGCACAATAAATACTCATTTTGATTATGTTATTTAGCTAATGCTACATGGGACTCCGACAGACCTTTTGGAATCCATTTACGACGATGTTAAGCTAGGAAAGCTAGGAAGGAGACTGATTTGCATCCTATATCAGTCAAATACAATAGACCTCTGAGACAACTCACCTCATAGTGTATATCATTTCAAATGAACAGGACAATAATAGTGTGAAATAATGATACATTCATTATTATGCTATGACATTCAGGGGGGCTAAGAATTATGTTTAGATCAATAAATCGATGGAAATTATGATAACTAATTAAAAATTAGGTTCCCATTATGTCTTAGGTTAGTAGGAACTCGCCGAGACAAAGTGATTGTCACACTCCTCACATTTTGTTTTCAAATAAGGAATCTATAAAGGGTAGGAAGGCTGTCAAGTGATCTTGAGAATTGAACAATTAGTTTTTCTCTAAAATTTCCATTTAAATCTGTTTATGAATTATCAAACTTATTATGTATTTGATTTTTTGTTGGATTTATTGTGATGTACTTTATGCGTAATGATTTAATACATTTTGATGTTTTAATTCGAACAGAGTTGTTTGTAATTTTAATGTACCTAGTACTTAGTTAAACTGGAGAAAATATTTTGAAAGTACAAGTTTTTTGTTGCCGCTAAATTTTACATTCAAATGGATAATTTCAAAAATTAAATACAATTATTTTTTTACAGAGAGAGGGAGTCATTTTACCATTCTCTTAACTAATGACAAATCTATTTAAGATAAAAGACTATGGGAGAAAGCATCCCCATATTAATTTTGATGACTATGCTAATTAGATAAGACATGAATCATTCATAAAAAAATTAACAATATTTTTTAATTTTTAATTATGGAATTTTCTTTATCCTCTATAAAATAATGAAATTTTAGGCCTAAAAAACAGAAAAAGATAATATTGATTAATTTGTCGGTATTTTTGAGGATTGTTAACTATTTCAAATCATTTATCTAGAAATTACGAGTATAAAGATAATGTTATATATTTTGCACGAAAATTTTCCTCGTAATGTAATGTTTTTGATCTATTCGTAACACTATGTCTATTTTGAAGATATACCATTTTTTGGTCAGTGAGACTATTAATTTAGATTCTCTTTTTTTGTGTGACCGTTGTGATGTGGTTGAATCGTTACGATAATTAATTTCTAGATTTGATGTTAATTGTGCTTTGACGAATAGTAGTTTTTTAGGTAACACTCAATTTAACATTTTGATGCCTCATGATAAAGTAATTTGTGAATGAGCTGAAGTTAGATGTAAACTAATAAAAATTAAAGATTAAATAGTTAATTTTTAAGCTAATGATATTTTAAGATCTTATTAATGACAGGTCTTCAAAAGAAGTCAGTTGGAACATGCAATACGAACTGTTATAAAAAAGAATATACTAAAACTGAAAAGAGAAAATATATAGAGAGACTAAAAATGAAAGTAAATATTTTAAGAGGACCTAAAATATATTTAACCCAAAATATATTATATCAACAAAATAAATCACGATATTTTACTTATATAAAATATAAATTAAAGGAACACAAAACATAAAGATTAATAATATCTATTCAATAAATATATTTTTTTAAATCTACAACACTTTAAAGATTTAAATTTATTCTTATACAAAAAGACTTAAATTTCATCAATAATTGACTTTGTATATATTTTCAAAAAAAAACTAAATATCTCTGTAAAATATTTAGGATGTCATAAGTGCCAAAATAAGACAAAATAAATGTATCAAACATGTAATCATCTTTTTATTATTATATTTCTCCTAATTTTATACAAATAAACTTATTTATAGTAACTAACTATATTTTATTGTAGTAGCTAAACATAAATTTTACTTAATCATATAAGTAAAAAGATAACTTTTGGAGAACGATTTCTCAACATGTACTTTTATTTTATTTTAATGTGTTAATATTTCCCTTCCATGGTATTTTAATGTGCTAAGAACCCCTTCCATGATATTTATCTCTCAAGTATAATATTTCCCTATTTTGGGCTTTTGACTTGAATCCAACTTTTCAACATTAAGCATTCAAACAAGGCTTAAAAGGAACAAATATTTTTGCCATAAAAAAATTTTGTTAATAAAATTGAGGTGTGACTTTCAACAATAACAGTGACTTGTGAGTTGTCGTTGTAACATTGAGCTTCAGACAACTAAATTGATCTAAATCCGTTGCGTTTTACACAAAATATGACACCAACTTCAATTTAAATAACCCTTTTCAAAATTTTAATTTATCAATTTACACAAAGTGAAACATTAGTTAATTATGGTTTCTTCATATGCTAATAACTCTGTGTTTCTCTTACTTTGCTTATGCTTAACCTTTAGTACAATTGCATTTGGAGGAAATTTCAACACTGATTTTAACATTCTATTTGGAGATAAAAGGGCTAACATACAAGATGGTGGCAATTGTATGACACTTACAATGGATAAATATTCTGGCTCTGGCATTGGTACTCAGAATGAATATTTGTTTGGACGATTTGATATGCAAATCAAACTTGTGCCAGGAAACTCTGCAGGCACTGTCACTGCATATTATGTATGTACTTTGTTACAAAACTACACTCATATATGCAAACTCTTAATTCACATTTGTTATAGTTTTAAATGACAATTGCATATATATTCCAAATTTTAATATTTCGGTAAATGTGATTGATGTGGCAAAATTACGTTTGTGATGTTGTTAAAGAGACTAATAAAACCATTATATTGCATATTACAACTTCCTATAATTAAAAATTCACACAATTGGCACATCGGTGACGCTTAGATCGAGGTCAAACAATGCATGAATCAAGTAGATTTGGATATTTTAAATTCTAAAAATATTGAGTTTGAAATATATATTGTTTGATCTTGATTCAACTTGTCATCGATGAGCTAGCCACTTGAATGTGTAAGATTTATGACATTAGCCAATTCAAATCGTTATATTGTGGCAAAACTTATAGATATGGAAAACAAGTTATTACTATTATGGTTGCGCACACACATAACACATTGCATAATATAAGAAACTTTTACTTATTGTATGGCTATTTAATTTCGCATATATGCATATATGCAGCTAAGTTCTCAAGGACCACACCATGATGAGATTGATATGGAATTTTTGGGTAACTTGTCTGGTGATCCATATATTCTCTCAACCAATTTTTATGCCAATGGTGATGGAGGTCATGAGGTACAATTCTATCTTTGGTTTGATCCCACAAACGACTTTCACACTTACTCTATTGATTGGAATCCTCAGCGCATAATGTAAGTTTTTCATTGTTTAAGTAAATTTTCATAAACTTTATTAGAAATATTTTTTATTTGGTGTTTCACATTTCCCTTCATTAAAGGTACATAATTTTATTCGAGACATGTCATCCACTAAATGTGGCGCCTCTCACAGTTGAATTCAAATTTTGGATCACCGTCTAACCTTAATTTCTACTAGACCTAATACCCGAGTTAATACATATCACAAAAATCAAGATTAAATTATACTAGATTTTAATACATTAACCATCAATAATACCTATTAGAAATTCAATGTGAATTAGAACCTCAACAAATTGACCAAAATTGATGATTGCGTACAATCACATCGCACATAATCCAAATCCTAAGATTACATGATTCTATCATTATCATTAATCTATGTCCCTTGATCTAAGTGACAATATCTTGATCTCCATAACAAAAATTCTTTCTAAAACAATGAAAAAAATATAATTCAATATATGGAACAAACAATGTATATATACATATAACTATATCATGTGTTTGGCATCTATGCAGAATATTGGTGGATAACATACCCATAAGAGTGATACATAATAGACAAAACATTGGTGTTCCATTCCCAACAAGGCAACCAATGAAATTATACACAACACTATGGAATGGAGATTCATGGGCAACAAGAGGGGGACAAGTGAAAATTGATTGGTCAAAGTCTCCATTCACGGCTGGATTTAGAAACTTCAGTGCTAATGCGTGCATGCCTAGTCCATCAAATAATTGCTTAGGTTTCAATGGCGGAGAAGATAAAGGTCTTAATGGTGAAACAAGGAAGAAGCTCAAAGAGATTTATTCAAAATTGATTGTTTATGACTATTGTCGTGATTTTATACGTTTTGCTCGTGGTCTGCCTAATGAATGCCGCAATCGCTTAACAGATCACCCAGATGAATATTAGAAATTGCATGTAGTCACGATGCATATTATGATCAAATATATACCGTGAAGTAAAAATTTTGTTGTTTTCGATAAGTTAAAATATGTAATATTTATTTGTCGATGAGTTCTTAATTTTGTATTCATTAAAAAGATGGGTACGCCGACTATTGATGCCTCTTGCAAAATTAATTCAAAATTCAAATTTATTTAAGTTTAATTAAATTTATAAAACCTAACATTGCATAATTGTGTATTGGATAGTATGACCAATAAAATTTTATGGTATTGGATTGTTCACTATATATTTTGTTATACTTTATTGATTTAATGTTTTTTTGTGTGCAAAATCATATATAATATATTGTCACGTGAAATTTACTATGGTTGATAAGGTTGATACATTGTTTTAAATAACACTACTCTTATATTTAAACTCTTTTGCTTATGAAAATACATTGATTGAACCATATTTATACTATAGCTCTTTAGTTTAGATTGGTGAGCTATTGTTTTGTTTTACATAAAAAAAATCTCATGTTTGAATTTGAAAATCAAAACTTAAAAAAAGTTTATAAGCAATCACTTTCATCAACCGACTAAGACGTCTTTCAATTAAGTGCAAAATTTTAAGAGTCTATGCAATACACAAAGCATACAATGCCATAAAAATAGAAGGAAAAAAATATGGTTATTTCTACCGGCATTCACATGCTTTAGTTAGAATAGATGAATTAGGTTCAATGAAACCTTTCAAAAAAGTTGGAAGAAAATAAATGACAACATTAGTGGTGTAGCTATTCAATGAAACATTTCCCACCCAAAAGAGAATTTTGATAAAATCCATTCTACATACTTTTAAGTTTCAAGGACAATTTTTAACAACTATATTCAAAATATTAATACTATTTATGATACTGTATGTTTCTATCTCTAAATTTAATACTTTTTACTTTCAATACTTAGCACACATTTCAAAAGTACACAGAAAATATACCTACACAATAAAAAATGTATATTTAAATAAGGTTTCTCAATTTTTAAAACATTAATTAGCATCTTGTACTCCCTGTAGATAATACAATTAGCAAATTTACTACATGTTTTAAGGGGTCTAGATTTATTTTTTTGGATTACTTTTGGTTTATTTGTTCTCTTATATAGAAAATTGGTAGTATTTTAATGTAAATTAGTTTTAAAAGCATAACTTTGAGAGTTTTTTTTGGTAACATTCTTTCCGATTCAAGCATTTTTGTCAATATTACCGTCCCTGCAAATATACGAGAAGAAATGAGTGTGTATAGCAATAACAATAACTAGTGTTACTATAAGAGTGAGAGAGTTCCCTTTCCTTTAGAATAAATAAAGTCCAGTGACGACTCTGTATGTATTTCGATCTTTCCTTACACTCGGGTATTTTTCGCAGTGCAAAAATGAGCATTGAGTGAACTTGAAGTAAATTTTAAGCATTTAGCTTGATGAACTTCCCAAATAAATCTTGAATCTAGATGATTTTATGTCTTGATGAAAAAAGAGAAAAATTACATTCACGAAATTTAACAATTAAGCTGAATTAGTAAACAAAACTTACATTCTTGTTGCAAAAGTGGTGAGGAAGTTATGAAAATATGAGGAAGTTGTGAAAATGAAAGGAGAAAAGGGTTGGGAGGAAGACGAAACAGAGAGGGAAGAACACAAAATATGGAGAGAAAAAATGAGTCCATGAGGAGTGTGGGGGTGCTGCAACCTGTCTAACAAATAAACATTTCAGCATTGGGAATATCACGTCACAATTAAAGTGATTGTTGGTTGTTGCATCGTGAATCCCATGTCACCAATTCAAAATTCATTGCGACATGATTATCTTATCACTAGATGCCAACGTGCCAGAATGGTCATAATTTTATGACGTGATTTCAATGACACTAATTTGAAATATTTTGTGACGTGATTATCTCCTCACTAGCTGCCAGCGTGACAATTTTAAATTTTTTATTAGCGGCGTTTTTTGCACGCCACTAAAAGGTTTACACACATTCTAAATTTCACCAGCTAAAGTTTAATTTTTTTATTATTTTCTAACTATAGCGGCGTGTTTTTCATGTGACAACTGCCTTTTATTAGTGACGTGAATTTCATGTGACTATATCGTGTGGTTCGAGCACAGTTTTCTTGTAGTGTAGTTAGACAAATCTCTTTCTCCATGCTTATTATGTTGGTTAGAATTCTTGCATGTGAGATTTTGTGGGTATTCAATGAGAATTTTATGTTGAAAATGGTATAGTTATCAAGAAAATTTTTTATGCACAATTTCGGTTGGTTATTAGTGATTTATGTGTAACATGAACCGATGCATTAATTAATGAACCGATGTATTAATTAATGAACCGATGCATGTTACACATTGACTTGCAATATTTGAAAAATTGTCAATAATGAACCAGTTCATTAAATAATGAACTGGTGCACGTTTGTCAAAACCTGAACATGAACCAATTCATTAACTAATGAACCGATGCATATTTTTCGAGACTGCAATGTGAACTAGTTCATTAATTAATGAACCAATGCATATTATCTAGAATATAAATGGAGCGGTGTATAGGTAAGATGAACGGGTGCATGATGATAAATATTTAGAATTTTTGTTCTTAAAACTTGCAGAAACTTAATCAATAATATATTAACTCCACCAATGTAATAATCATGATTTTAATACTTCTTTGATCTGTATTATTTAATCAAGTTTTATAGATAAGGGGTCACAAACTCACTTAGATATTGGAAAACCTCAATCTAGGATCAAAAGATATTTAAAAGATTACAGCCAAGGGAATTATAAGATTCAAGATTAGAGGATCATTAGTTTATCTAATGGATTCTTAGAATATATCAGTTGATCAAAGAGATATTCCCCATCATGAAGTGTTAATCTATGTGCACAATAAATACTCATTTTGATTATGTTATTTAGCTAATGCTACATGGGACTCCGACAGACCTTTTGGAATCCATTTACGACGATGTTAAGCTAGGAAAGCTAGGAAGGAGACTGATTTGCATCCTATATCAGTCAAATACAATAGACCTCTGAGACAACTCACCTCATAGTGTATATCATTTCAAATGAACAGGACAATAATAGTGTGAAATAATGATACATTCATTATTATGCTATGACATTCAGGGGGGCTAAGAATTATGTTTAGATCAATAAATCGATGGAAATTATGATAACTAATTAAAAATTAGGTTCCCATTATGTCTTAGGTTAGTAGGAACTCGCCGAGACAAAGTGATTGTCACACTCCTCACATTTTGTTTTCAAATAAGGAATCTATAAAGGGTAGGAAGGCTGTCAAGTGATCTTGAGAATTGAACAATTAGTTTTTCTCTAAAATTTCCATTTAAATCTGTTTATGAATTATCAAACTTATTATGTATTTGATTTTTTGTTGGATTTATTGTGATGTACTTTATGCGTAATGATTTAATACATTTTGATGTTTTAATTCGAACAGAGTTGTTTGTAATTTTAATGTACCTAGTACTTAGTTAAACTGGAGAAAATATTTTGAAAGTACAAGTTTTTTGTTGCCGCTAAATTTTACATTCAAATGGATAATTTCAAAAATTAAATACAATTATTTTTTTACAGAGAGAGGGAGTCATTTTACCATTCTCTTAACTAATGACAAATCTATTTAAGATAAAAGACTATGGGAGAAAGCATCCCCATATTAATTTTGATGACTATGCTAATTAGATAAGACATGAATCATTCATAAAAAAATTAACAATATTTTTTAATTTTTAATTATGGAATTTTCTTTATCCTCTATAAAATAATGAAATTTTAGGCCTAAAAAACAGAAAAAGATAATATTGATTAATTTGTCGGTATTTTTGAGGATTGTTAACTATTTCAAATCATTTATCTAGAAATTACGAGTATAAAGATAATGTTATATATTTTGCACGAAAATTTTCCTCGTAATGTAATGTTTTTGATCTATTCGTAACACTATGTCTATTTTGAAGATATACCATTTTTTGGTCAGTGAGACTATTAATTTAGATTCTCTTTTTTTGTGTGACCGTTGTGATGTGGTTGAATCGTTACGATAATTAATTTCTAGATTTGATGTTAATTGTGCTTTGACGAATAGTAGTTTTTTAGGTAACACTCAATTTAACATTTTGATGCCTCATGATAAAGTAATTTGTGAATGAGCTGAAGTTAGATGTAAACTAATAAAAATTAAAGATTAAATAGTTAATTTTTAAGCTAATGATATTTTAAGATCTTATTAATGACAGGTCTTCAAAAGAAGTCAGTTGGAACATGCAATACGAACTGTTATAAAAAAGAATATACTAAAACTGAAAAGAGAAAATATATAGAGAGACTAAAAATGAAAGTAAATATTTTAAGAGGACCTAAAATATATTTAACCCAAAATATATTATATCAACAAAATAAATCACGATATTTTACTTATATAAAATATAAATTAAAGGAACACAAAACATAAAGATTAATAATATCTATTCAATAAATATATTTTTTTAAATCTACAACACTTTAAAGATTTAAATTTATTCTTATACAAAAAGACTTAAATTTCATCAATAATTGACTTTGTATATATTTTCAAAAAAAAACTAAATATCTCTGTAAAATATTTAGGATGTCATAAGTGCCAAAATAAGACAAAATAAATGTATCAAACATGTAATCATCTTTTTATTATTATATTTCTCCTAATTTTATACAAATAAACTTATTTATAGTAACTAACTATATTTTATTGTAGTAGCTAAACATAAATTTTACTTAATCATATAAGTAAAAAGATAACTTTTGGAGAACGATTTCTCAACATGTACTTTTATTTTATTTTAATGTGTTAATATTTCCCTTCCATGGTATTTTAATGTGCTAAGAACCCCTTCCATGATATTTATCTCTCAAGTATAATATTTCCCTATTTTGGGCTTTTGACTTGAATCCAACTTTTCAACATTAAGCATTCAAACAAGGCTTAAAAGGAACAAATATTTTTGCCATAAAAAAATTTTGTTAATAAAATTGAGGTGTGACTTTCAACAATAACAGTGACTTGTGAGTTGTCGTTGTAACATTGAGCTTCAGACAACTAAATTGATCTAAATCCGTTGCGTTTTACACAAAATATGACACCAACTTCAATTTAAATAACCCTTTTCAAAATTTTAATTTATCAATTTACACAAAGTGAAACATTAGTTAATTATGGTTTCTTCATATGCTAATAACTCTGTGTTTCTCTTACTTTGCTTATGCTTAACCTTTAGTACAATTGCATTTGGAGGAAATTTCAACACTGATTTTAACATTCTATTTGGAGATAAAAGGGCTAACATACAAGATGGTGGCAATTGTATGACACTTACAATGGATAAATATTCTGGCTCTGGCATTGGTACTCAGAATGAATATTTGTTTGGACGATTTGATATGCAAATCAAACTTGTGCCAGGAAACTCTGCAGGCACTGTCACTGCATATTATGTATGTACTTTGTTACAAAACTACACTCATATATGCAAACTCTTAATTCACATTTGTTATAGTTTTAAATGACAATTGCATATATATTCCAAATTTTAATATTTCGGTAAATGTGATTGATGTGGCAAAATTACGTTTGTGATGTTGTTAAAGAGACTAATAAAACCATTATATTGCATATTACAACTTCCTATAATTAAAAATTCACACAATTGGCACATCGGTGACGCTTAGATCGAGGTCAAACAATGCATGAATCAAGTAGATTTGGATATTTTAAATTCTAAAAATATTGAGTTTGAAATATATATTGTTTGATCTTGATTCAACTTGTCATCGATGAGCTAGCCACTTGAATGTGTAAGATTTATGACATTAGCCAATTCAAATCGTTATATTGTGGCAAAACTTATAGATATGGAAAACAAGTTATTACTATTATGGTTGCGCACACACATAACACATTGCATAATATAAGAAACTTTTACTTATTGTATGGCTATTTAATTTCGCATATATGCATATATGCAGCTAAGTTCTCAAGGACCACACCATGATGAGATTGATATGGAATTTTTGGGTAACTTGTCTGGTGATCCATATATTCTCTCAACCAATTTTTATGCCAATGGTGATGGAGGTCATGAGGTACAATTCTATCTTTGGTTTGATCCCACAAACGACTTTCACACTTACTCTATTGATTGGAATCCTCAGCGCATAATGTAAGTTTTTCATTGTTTAAGTAAATTTTCATAAACTTTATTAGAAATATTTTTTATTTGGTGTTTCACATTTCCCTTCATTAAAGGTACATAATTTTATTCGAGACATGTCATCCACTAAATGTGGCGCCTCTCACAGTTGAATTCAAATTTTGGATCACCGTCTAACCTTAATTTCTACTAGACCTAATACCCGAGTTAATACATATCACAAAAATCAAGATTAAATTATACTAGATTTTAATACATTAACCATCAATAATACCTATTAGAAATTCAATGTGAATTAGAACCTCAACAAATTGACCAAAATTGATGATTGCGTACAATCACATCGCACATAATCCAAATCCTAAGATTACATGATTCTATCATTATCATTAATCTATGTCCCTTGATCTAAGTGACAATATCTTGATCTCCATAACAAAAATTCTTTCTAAAACAATGAAAAAAATATAATTCAATATATGGAACAAACAATGTATATATACATATAACTATATCATGTGTTTGGCATCTATGCAGAATATTGGTGGATAACATACCCATAAGAGTGATACATAATAGACAAAACATTGGTGTTCCATTCCCAACAAGGCAACCAATGAAATTATACACAACACTATGGAATGGAGATTCATGGGCAACAAGAGGGGGACAAGTGAAAATTGATTGGTCAAAGTCTCCATTCACGGCTGGATTTAGAAACTTCAGTGCTAATGCGTGCATGCCTAGTCCATCAAATAATTGCTTAGGTTTCAATGGCGGAGAAGATAAAGGTCTTAATGGTGAAACAAGGAAGAAGCTCAAAGAGATTTATTCAAAATTGATTGTTTATGACTATTGTCGTGATTTTATACGTTTTGCTCGTGGTCTGCCTAATGAATGCCGCAATCGCTTAACAGATCACCCAGATGAATATTAGAAATTGCATGTAGTCACGATGCATATTATGATCAAATATATACCGTGAAGTAAAATTTTGTTGTTTTCGATAAGTTAAAATATGTAATATTTATTTGTCGATGAGTTCTTAATTTTGTATTCATTAAAAAGATGGGTACGCCGACTATTGATGCCTCTTGCAAAATTAATTCAAAATTCAAATTTATTTAAGTTTAATTAAATTTATAAAACCTAACATTGCATAATTGTGTATTGGATAGTATGACCAATAAAATTTTATGGTATTGGATTGTTCACTATATATTTTGTTATACTTTATTGATTTAATGTTTTTTTGTGTGCAAAATCATATATAATATATTGTCACGTGAAATTTACTATGGTTGATAAGGTTGATACATTGTTTTAAATAACACTACTCTTATATTTAAACTCTTTTGCTTATGAAAATACATTGATTGAACCATATTTATACTATAGCTCTTTAGTTTAGATTGGTGAGCTATTGTTTTGTTTTACATAAAAAAAATCTCATGTTTGAATTTGAAAATCAAAACTTAAAAAAAGTTTATAAGCAATCACTTTCATCAACCGACTAAGACGTCTTTCAATTAAGTGCAAAATTTTAAGAGTCTATGCAATACACAAAGCATACAATGCCATAAAAATAGAAGGAAAAAAATATGGTTATTTCTACCGGCATTCACATGCTTTAGTTAGAATAGATGAATTAGGTTCAATGAAACCTTTCAAAAAAGTTGGAAGAAAATAAATGACAACATTAGTGGTGTAGCTATTCAATGAAACATTTCCCACCCAAAAGAGAATTTTGATAAAATCCATTCTACATACTTTTAAGTTTCAAGGACAATTTTTAACAACTATATTCAAAATATTAATACTATTTATGATACTGTATGTTTCTATCTCTAAATTTAATACTTTTTACTTTCAATACTTAGCACACATTTCAAAAGTACACAGAAAATATACCTACACAATAAAAAATGTATATTTAAATAAGGTTTCTCAATTTTTAAAACATTAATTAGCATCTTGTACTCCCTGCAGATAATACAATTAGCAAATTTACTACATGTTTTAAGGGGTCTAGATTTATTTTTTTGGATTACTTTTGGTTTATTTGTTCTCTTATATAGAAAATTGGTAGTATTTTAATGTAAATTAGTTTTAAAAGCATAACTTTGAGAGTTTTTTTTGGTAACATTCTTTCCGATTCAAGCATTTTTGTCAATATTACCGTCCCTGCAAATATACGAGAAGAAATGAGTGTGTATAGCAATAACAATAACTAGTGTTACTATAAGAGTGAGAGAGTTCCCTTTCCTTTAGAATAAATAAAGTCCAGTGACGACTCTGTATGTATTTCGATCTTTCCTTACACTCGGGTATTTTTCGCAGTGCAAAAATGAGCATTGAGTGAACTTGAAGTAAATTTTAAGCATTTAGCTTGATGAACTTCCCAAATAAATCTTGAATCTAGATGATTTTATGTCTTGATGAAAAAAGAGAAAAATTACATTCACGAAATTTAACAATTAAGCTGAATTAGTAAACAAAACTTACATTCTTGTTGCAAAAGTGGTGAGGAAGTTATGAAAATATGAGGAAGTTGTGAAAATGAAAGGAGAAAAGGGTTGGGAGGAAGACGAAACAGAGAGGGAAGAACACAAAATATGGAGAGAAAAAATGAGTCCATGAGGAGTGTGGGGGTGCTGCAACCTGTCTAACAAATAAACATTTCAGCATTGGGAATATCACGTCACAATTAAAGTGATTGTTGGTTGTTGCATCGTGAATCCCATGTCACCAATTCAAAATTCATTGCGACATGATTATCTTATCACTAGATGCCAACGTGCCAGAATGGTCATAATTTTATGACGTGATTTCAATGACACTAATTTGAAATATTTTGTGACGTGATTATCTCCTCACTAGCTGCCAGCGTGACAATTTTAAATTTTTTATTAGCGGCGTTTTTTGCACGCCACTAAAAGGTTTACACACATTCTAAATTTCACCAGCTAAAGTTTAATTTTTTTATTATTTTCTAACTATAGCGGCGTGTTTTTCATGTGACAACTGCCTTTTATTAGTGACGTGAATTTCATGTGACTATATCGTGTGGTTCGAGCACAGTTTTCTTGTAGTGTAGTTAGACAAATCTCTTTCTCCATGCTTATTATGTTGGTTAGAATTCTTGCATGTGAGATTTTGTGGGTATTCAATGAGAATTTTATGTTGAAAATGGTATAGTTATCAAGAAAATTTTTTATGCACAATTTCGGTTGGTTATTAGTGATTTATGTGTAACATGAACCGATGCATTAATTAATGAACCGATGTATTAATTAATGAACCGATGCATGTTACACATTGACTTGCAATATTTGAAAAATTGTCAATAATGAACCAGTTCATTAAATAATGAACTGGTGCACGTTTGTCAAAACCTGAACATGAACCAATTCATTAACTAATGAACCGATGCATATTTTTCGAGACTGCAATGTGAACTAGTTCATTAATTAATGAACCAATGCATATTATCTAGAATATAAATGGAGCGGTGTATAGGTAAGATGAACGGGTGCATGATGATAAATATTTAGAATTTTTGTTCTTAAAACTTGCAGAAACTTAATCAATAATATATTAACTCCACCAATGTAATAATCATGATTTTAATACTTCTTTGATCTGTATTATTTAATCAAGTTTTATAGATAAGGGGTCACAAACTCACTTAGATATTGGAAAACCTCAATCTAGGATCAAAAGATATTTAAAAGATTACAGCCAAGGGAATTATAAGATTCAAGATTAGAGGATCATTAGTTTATCTAATGGATTCTTAGAATATATCAGTTGATCAAAGAGATATTCCCCATCATGAAGTGTTAATCTATGTGCACAATAAATACTCATTTTGATTATGTTATTTAGCTAATGCTACATGGGACTCCGACAGACCTTTTGGAATCCATTTACGACGATGTTAAGCTAGGAAAGCTAGGAAGGAGACTGATTTGCATCCTATATCAGTCAAATACAATAGACCTCTGAGACAACTCACCTCATAGTGTATATCATTTCAAATGAACAGGACAATAATAGTGTGAAATAATGATACATTCATTATTATGCTATGACATTCAGGGGGGCTAAGAATTATGTTTAGATCAATAAATCGATGGAAATTATGATAACTAATTAAAAATTAGGTTCCCATTATGTCTTAGGTTAGTAGGAACTCGCCGAGACAAAGTGATTGTCACACTCCTCACATTTTGTTTTCAAATAAGGAATCTATAAAGGGTAGGAAGGCTGTCAAGTGATCTTGAGAATTGAACAATTAGTTTTTCTCTAAAATTTCCATTTAAATCTGTTTATGAATTATCAAACTTATTATGTATTTGATTTTTTGTTGGATTTATTGTGATGTACTTTATGCGTAATGATTTAATACATTTTGATGTTTTAATTCGAACAGAGTTGTTTGTAATTTTAATGTACCTAGTACTTAGTTAAACTGGAGAAAATATTTTGAAAGTACAAGTTTTTTGTTGCCGCTAAATTTTACATTCAAATGGATAATTTCAAAAATTAAATACAATTATTTTTTTACAGAGAGAGGGAGTCATTTTACCATTCTCTTAACTAATGACAAATCTATTTAAGATAAAAGACTATGGGAGAAAGCATCCCCATATTAATTTTGATGACTATGCTAATTAGATAAGACATGAATCATTCATAAAAAAATTAACAATATTTTTTAATTTTTAATTATGGAATTTTCTTTATCCTCTATAAAATAATGAAATTTTAGGCCTAAAAAACAGAAAAAGATAATATTGATTAATTTGTCGGTATTTTTGAGGATTGTTAACTATTTCAAATCATTTATCTAGAAATTACGAGTATAAAGATAATGTTATATATTTTGCACGAAAATTTTCCTCGTAATGTAATGTTTTTGATCTATTCGTAACACTATGTCTATTTTGAAGATATACCATTTTTTGGTCAGTGAGACTATTAATTTAGATTCTCTTTTTTTGTGTGACCGTTGTGATGTGGTTGAATCGTTACGATAATTAATTTCTAGATTTGATGTTAATTGTGCTTTGACGAATAGTAGTTTTTTAGGTAACACTCAATTTAACATTTTGATGCCTCATGATAAAGTAATTTGTGAATGAGCTGAAGTTAGATGTAAACTAATAAAAATTAAAGATTAAATAGTTAATTTTTAAGCTAATGATATTTTAAGATCTTATTAATGACAGGTCTTCAAAAGAAGTCAGTTGGAACATGCAATACGAACTGTTATAAAAAAGAATATACTAAAACTGAAAAGAGAAAATATATAGAGAGACTAAAAATGAAAGTAAATATTTTAAGAGGACCTAAAATATATTTAACCCAAAATATATTATATCAACAAAATAAATCACGATATTTTACTTATATAAAATATAAATTAAAGGAACACAAAACATAAAGATTAATAATATCTATTCAATAAATATATTTTTTTAAATCTACAACACTTTAAAGATTTAAATTTATTCTTATACAAAAAGACTTAAATTTCATCAATAATTGACTTTGTATATATTTTCAAAAAAAAACTAAATATCTCTGTAAAATATTTAGGATGTCATAAGTGCCAAAATAAGACAAAATAAATGTATCAAACATGTAATCATCTTTTTATTATTATATTTCTCCTAATTTTATACAAATAAACTTATTTATAGTAACTAACTATATTTTATTGTAGTAGCTAAACATAAATTTTACTTAATCATATAAGTAAAAAGATAACTTTTGGAGAACGATTTCTCAACATGTACTTTTATTTTATTTTAATGTGTTAATATTTCCCTTCCATGGTATTTTAATGTGCTAAGAACCCCTTCCATGATATTTATCTCTCAAGTATAATATTTCCCTATTTTGGGCTTTTGACTTGAATCCAACTTTTCAACATTAAGCATTCAAACAAGGCTTAAAAGGAACAAATATTTTTGCCATAAAAAAATTTTGTTAATAAAATTGAGGTGTGACTTTCAACAATAACAGTGACTTGTGAGTTGTCGTTGTAACATTGAGCTTCAGACAACTAAATTGATCTAAATCCGTTGCGTTTTACACAAAATATGACACCAACTTCAATTTAAATAACCCTTTTCAAAATTTTAATTTATCAATTTACACAAAGTGAAACATTAGTTAATTATGGTTTCTTCATATGCTAATAACTCTGTGTTTCTCTTACTTTGCTTATGCTTAACCTTTAGTACAATTGCATTTGGAGGAAATTTCAACACTGATTTTAACATTCTATTTGGAGATAAAAGGGCTAACATACAAGATGGTGGCAATTGTATGACACTTACAATGGATAAATATTCTGGCTCTGGCATTGGTACTCAGAATGAATATTTGTTTGGACGATTTGATATGCAAATCAAACTTGTGCCAGGAAACTCTGCAGGCACTGTCACTGCATATTATGTATGTACTTTGTTACAAAACTACACTCATATATGCAAACTCTTAATTCACATTTGTTATAGTTTTAAATGACAATTGCATATATATTCCAAATTTTAATATTTCGGTAAATGTGATTGATGTGGCAAAATTACGTTTGTGATGTTGTTAAAGAGACTAATAAAACCATTATATTGCATATTACAACTTCCTATAATTAAAAATTCACACAATTGGCACATCGGTGACGCTTAGATCGAGGTCAAACAATGCATGAATCAAGTAGATTTGGATATTTTAAATTCTAAAAATATTGAGTTTGAAATATATATTGTTTGATCTTGATTCAACTTGTCATCGATGAGCTAGCCACTTGAATGTGTAAGATTTATGACATTAGCCAATTCAAATCGTTATATTGTGGCAAAACTTATAGATATGGAAAACAAGTTATTACTATTATGGTTGCGCACACACATAACACATTGCATAATATAAGAAACTTTTACTTATTGTATGGCTATTTAATTTCGCATATATGCATATATGCAGCTAAGTTCTCAAGGACCACACCATGATGAGATTGATATGGAATTTTTGGGTAACTTGTCTGGTGATCCATATATTCTCTCAACCAATTTTTATGCCAATGGTGATGGAGGTCATGAGGTACAATTCTATCTTTGGTTTGATCCCACAAACGACTTTCACACTTACTCTATTGATTGGAATCCTCAGCGCATAATGTAAGTTTTTCATTGTTTAAGTAAATTTTCATAAACTTTATTAGAAATATTTTTTATTTGGTGTTTCACATTTCCCTTCATTAAAGGTACATAATTTTATTCGAGACATGTCATCCACTAAATGTGGCGCCTCTCACAGTTGAATTCAAATTTTGGATCACCGTCTAACCTTAATTTCTACTAGACCTAATACCCGAGTTAATACATATCACAAAAATCAAGATTAAATTATACTAGATTTTAATACATTAACCATCAATAATACCTATTAGAAATTCAATGTGAATTAGAACCTCAACAAATTGACCAAAATTGATGATTGCGTACAATCACATCGCACATAATCCAAATCCTAAGATTACATGATTCTATCATTATCATTAATCTATGTCCCTTGATCTAAGTGACAATATCTTGATCTCCATAACAAAAATTCTTTCTAAAACAATGAAAAAAATATAATTCAATATATGGAACAAACAATGTATATATACATATAACTATATCATGTGTTTGGCATCTATGCAGAATATTGGTGGATAACATACCCATAAGAGTGATACATAATAGACAAAACATTGGTGTTCCATTCCCAACAAGGCAACCAATGAAATTATACACAACACTATGGAATGGAGATTCATGGGCAACAAGAGGGGGACAAGTGAAAATTGATTGGTCAAAGTCTCCATTCACGGCTGGATTTAGAAACTTCAGTGCTAATGCGTGCATGCCTAGTCCATCAAATAATTGCTTAGGTTTCAATGGCGGAGAAGATAAAGGTCTTAATGGTGAAACAAGGAAGAAGCTCAAAGAGATTTATTCAAAATTGATTGTTTATGACTATTGTCGTGATTTTATACGTTTTGCTCGTGGTCTGCCTAATGAATGCCGCAATCGCTTAACAGATCACCCAGATGAATATTAGAAATTGCATGTAGTCACGATGCATATTATGATCAAATATATACCGTGAAGTAAAAATTTTGTTGTTTTCGATAAGTTAAAATATGTAATATTTATTTGTCGATGAGTTCTTAATTTTGTATTCATTAAAAAGATGGGTACGCCGACTATTGATGCCTCTTGCAAAATTAATTCAAAATTCAAATTTATTTAAGTTTAATTAAATTTATAAAACCTAACATTGCATAATTGTGTATTGGATAGTATGACCAATAAAATTTTATGGTATTGGATTGTTCACTATATATTTTGTTATACTTTATTGATTTAATGTTTTTTTGTGTGCAAAATCATATATAATATATTGTCACGTGAAATTTACTATGGTTGATAAGGTTGATACATTGTTTTAAATAACACTACTCTTATATTTAAACTCTTTTGCTTATGAAAATACATTGATTGAACCATATTTATACTATAGCTCTTTAGTTTAGATTGGTGAGCTATTGTTTTGTTTTACATAAAAAAAATCTCATGTTTGAATTTGAAAATCAAAACTTAAAAAAAGTTTATAAGCAATCACTTTCATCAACCGACTAAGACGTCTTTCAATTAAGTGCAAAATTTTAAGAGTCTATGCAATACACAAAGCATACAATGCCATAAAAATAGAAGGAAAAAAATATGGTTATTTCTACCGGCATTCACATGCTTTAGTTAGAATAGATGAATTAGGTTCAATGAAACCTTTCAAAAAAGTTGGAAGAAAATAAATGACAACATTAGTGGTGTAGCTATTCAATGAAACATTTCCCACCCAAAAGAGAATTTTGATAAAATCCATTCTACATACTTTTAAGTTTCAAGGACAATTTTTAACAACTATATTCAAAATATTAATACTATTTATGATACTGTATGTTTCTATCTCTAAATTTAATACTTTTTACTTTCAATACTTAGCACACATTTCAAAAGTACACAGAAAATATACCTACACAATAAAAAATGTATATTTAAATAAGGTTTCTCAATTTTTAAAACATTAATTAGCATCTTGTACTCCCTGCAGATAATACAATTAGCAAATTTACTACATGTTTTAAGGGGTCTAGATTTATTTTTTTGGATTACTTTTGGTTTATTTGTTCTCTTATATAGAAAATTGGTAGTATTTTAATGTAAATTAGTTTTAAAAGCATAACTTTGAGAGTTTTTTTTGGTAACATTCTTTCCGATTCAAGCATTTTTGTCAATATTACCGTCCCTGCAAATATACGAGAAGAAATGAGTGTGTATAGCAATAACAATAACTAGTGTTACTATAAGAGTGAGAGAGTTCCCTTTCCTTTAGAATAAATAAAGTCCAGTGACGACTCTGTATGTATTTCGATCTTTCCTTACACTCGGGTATTTTTCGCAGTGCAAAAATGAGCATTGAGTGAACTTGAAGTAAATTTTAAGCATTTAGCTTGATGAACTTCCCAAATAAATCTTGAATCTAGATGATTTTATGTCTTGATGAAAAAAGAGAAAAATTACATTCACGAAATTTAACAATTAAGCTGAATTAGTAAACAAAACTTACATTCTTGTTGCAAAAGTGGTGAGGAAGTTATGAAAATATGAGGAAGTTGTGAAAATGAAAGGAGAAAAGGGTTGGGAGGAAGACGAAACAGAGAGGGAAGAACACAAAATATGGAGAGAAAAAATGAGTCCATGAGGAGTGTGGGGGTGCTGCAACCTGTCTAACAAATAAACATTTCAGCATTGGGAATATCACGTCACAATTAAAGTGATTGTTGGTTGTTGCATCGTGAATCCCATGTCACCAATTCAAAATTCATTGCGACATGATTATCTTATCACTAGATGCCAACGTGCCAGAATGGTCATAATTTTATGACGTGATTTCAATGACACTAATTTGAAATATTTTGTGACGTGATTATCTCCTCACTAGCTGCCAGCGTGACAATTTTAAATTTTTTATTAGCGGCGTTTTTTGCACGCCACTAAAAGGTTTACACACATTCTAAATTTCACCAGCTAAAGTTTAATTTTTTTATTATTTTCTAACTATAGCGGCGTGTTTTTCATGTGACAACTGCCTTTTATTAGTGACGTGAATTTCATGTGACTATATCGTGTGGTTCGAGCACAGTTTTCTTGTAGTGTAGTTAGACAAATCTCTTTCTCCATGCTTATTATGTTGGTTAGAATTCTTGCATGTGAGATTTTGTGGGTATTCAATGAGAATTTTATGTTGAAAATGGTATAGTTATCAAGAAAATTTTTATGCACAATTTCGGTTGGTTATTAGTGATTTATGTGTAACATGAACCGATGCATTAATTAATGAACCGATGTATTAATTAATGAACCGATGCATGTTACACATTGACTTGCAATATTTGAAAAATTGTCAATAATGAACCAGTTCATTAAATAATGAACTGGTGCACGTTTGTCAAAACCTGAACATGAACCAATTCATTAACTAATGAACCGATGCATATTTTTCGAGACTGCAATGTGAACTAGTTCATTAATTAATGAACCAATGCATATTATCTAGAATATAAATGGAGCGGTGTATAGGTAAGATGAACGGGTGCATGATGATAAATATTTAGAATTTTTGTTCTTAAAACTTGCAGAAACTTAATCAATAATATATTAACTCCACCAATGTAATAATCATGATTTTAATACTTCTTTGATCTGTATTATTTAATCAAGTTTTATAGATAAGGGGTCACAAACTCACTTAGATATTGGAAAACCTCAATCTAGGATCAAAAGATATTTAAAAGATTACAGCCAAGGGAATTATAAGATTCAAGATTAGAGGATCATTAGTTTATCTAATGGATTCTTAGAATATATCAGTTGATCAAAGAGATATTCCCCATCATGAAGTGTTAATCTATGTGCACAATAAATACTCATTTTGATTATGTTATTTAGCTAATGCTACATGGGACTCCGACAGACCTTTTGGAATCCATTTACGACGATGTTAAGCTAGGAAAGCTAGGAAGGAGACTGATTTGCATCCTATATCAGTCAAATACAATAGACCTCTGAGACAACTCACCTCATAGTGTATATCATTTCAAATGAACAGGACAATAATAGTGTGAAATAATGATACATTCATTATTATGCTATGACATTCAGGGGGGCTAAGAATTATGTTTAGATCAATAAATCGATGGAAATTATGATAACTAATTAAAAATTAGGTTCCCATTATGTCTTAGGTTAGTAGGAACTCGCCGAGACAAAGTGATTGTCACACTCCTCACATTTTGTTTTCAAATAAGGAATCTATAAAGGGTAGGAAGGCTGTCAAGTGATCTTGAGAATTGAACAATTAGTTTTTCTCTAAAATTTCCATTTAAATCTGTTTATGAATTATCAAACTTATTATGTATTTGATTTTTTGTTGGATTTATTGTGATGTACTTTATGCGTAATGATTTAATACATTTTGATGTTTTAATTCGAACAGAGTTGTTTGTAATTTTAATGTACCTAGTACTTAGTTAAACTGGAGAAAATATTTTGAAAGTACAAGTTTTTTGTTGCCGCTAAATTTTACATTCAAATGGATAATTTCAAAAATTAAATACAATTATTTTTTTACAGAGAGAGGGAGTCATTTTACCATTCTCTTAACTAATGACAAATCTATTTAAGATAAAAGACTATGGGAGAAAGCATCCCCATATTAATTTTGATGACTATGCTAATTAGATAAGACATGAATCATTCATAAAAAAATTAACAATATTTTTTAATTTTTAATTATGGAATTTTCTTTATCCTCTATAAAATAATGAAATTTTAGGCCTAAAAAACAGAAAAAGATAATATTGATTAATTTGTCGGTATTTTTGAGGATTGTTAACTATTTCAAATCATTTATCTAGAAATTACGAGTATAAAGATAATGTTATATATTTTGCACGAAAATTTTCCTCGTAATGTAATGTTTTTGATCTATTCGTAACACTATGTCTATTTTGAAGATATACCATTTTTTGGTCAGTGAGACTATTAATTTAGATTCTCTTTTTTTGTGTGACCGTTGTGATGTGGTTGAATCGTTACGATAATTAATTTCTAGATTTGATGTTAATTGTGCTTTGACGAATAGTAGTTTTTTAGGTAACACTCAATTTAACATTTTGATGCCTCATGATAAAGTAATTTGTGAATGAGCTGAAGTTAGATGTAAACTAATAAAAATTAAAGATTAAATAGTTAATTTTTAAGCTAATGATATTTTAAGATCTTATTAATGACAGGTCTTCAAAAGAAGTCAGTTGGAACATGCAATACGAACTGTTATAAAAAAGAATATACTAAAACTGAAAAGAGAAAATATATAGAGAGACTAAAAATGAAAGTAAATATTTTAAGAGGACCTAAAATATATTTAACCCAAAATATATTATATCAACAAAATAAATCACGATATTTTACTTATATAAAATATAAATTAAAGGAACACAAAACATAAAGATTAATAATATCTATTCAATAAATATATTTTTTTAAATCTACAACACTTTAAAGATTTAAATTTATTCTTATACAAAAAGACTTAAATTTCATCAATAATTGACTTTGTATATATTTTCAAAAAAAAACTAAATATCTCTGTAAAATATTTAGGATGTCATAAGTGCCAAAATAAGACAAAATAAATGTATCAAACATGTAATCATCTTTTTATTATTATATTTCTCCTAATTTTATACAAATAAACTTATTTATAGTAACTAACTATATTTTATTGTAGTAGCTAAACATAAATTTTACTTAATCATATAAGTAAAAAGATAACTTTTGGAGAACGATTTCTCAACATGTACTTTTATTTTATTTTAATGTGTTAATATTTCCCTTCCATGGTATTTTAATGTGCTAAGAACCCCTTCCATGATATTTATCTCTCAAGTATAATATTTCCCTATTTTGGGCTTTTGACTTGAATCCAACTTTTCAACATTAAGCATTCAAACAAGGCTTAAAAGGAACAAATATTTTTGCCATAAAAAAATTTTGTTAATAAAATTGAGGTGTGACTTTCAACAATAACAGTGACTTGTGAGTTGTCGTTGTAACATTGAGCTTCAGACAACTAAATTGATCTAAATCCGTTGCGTTTTACACAAAATATGACACCAACTTCAATTTAAATAACCCTTTTCAAAATTTTAATTTATCAATTTACACAAAGTGAAACATTAGTTAATTATGGTTTCTTCATATGCTAATAACTCTGTGTTTCTCTTACTTTGCTTATGCTTAACCTTTAGTACAATTGCATTTGGAGGAAATTTCAACACTGATTTTAACATTCTATTTGGAGATAAAAGGGCTAACATACAAGATGGTGGCAATTGTATGACACTTACAATGGATAAATATTCTGGCTCTGGCATTGGTACTCAGAATGAATATTTGTTTGGACGATTTGATATGCAAATCAAACTTGTGCCAGGAAACTCTGCAGGCACTGTCACTGCATATTATGTATGTACTTTGTTACAAAACTACACTCATATATGCAAACTCTTAATTCACATTTGTTATAGTTTTAAATGACAATTGCATATATATTCCAAATTTTAATATTTCGGTAAATGTGATTGATGTGGCAAAATTACGTTTGTGATGTTGTTAAAGAGACTAATAAAACCATTATATTGCATATTACAACTTCCTATAATTAAAAATTCACACAATTGGCACATCGGTGACGCTTAGATCGAGGTCAAACAATGCATGAATCAAGTAGATTTGGATATTTTAAATTCTAAAAATATTGAGTTTGAAATATATATTGTTTGATCTTGATTCAACTTGTCATCGATGAGCTAGCCACTTGAATGTGTAAGATTTATGACATTAGCCAATTCAAATCGTTATATTGTGGCAAAACTTATAGATATGGAAAACAAGTTATTACTATTATGGTTGCGCACACACATAACACATTGCATAATATAAGAAACTTTTACTTATTGTATGGCTATTTAATTTCGCATATATGCATATATGCAGCTAAGTTCTCAAGGACCACACCATGATGAGATTGATATGGAATTTTTGGGTAACTTGTCTGGTGATCCATATATTCTCTCAACCAATTTTTATGCCAATGGTGATGGAGGTCATGAGGTACAATTCTATCTTTGGTTTGATCCCACAAACGACTTTCACACTTACTCTATTGATTGGAATCCTCAGCGCATAATGTAAGTTTTTCATTGTTTAAGTAAATTTTCATAAACTTTATTAGAAATATTTTTTATTTGGTGTTTCACATTTCCCTTCATTAAAGGTACATAATTTTATTCGAGACATGTCATCCACTAAATGTGGCGCCTCTCACAGTTGAATTCAAATTTTGGATCACCGTCTAACCTTAATTTCTACTAGACCTAATACCCGAGTTAATACATATCACAAAAATCAAGATTAAATTATACTAGATTTTAATACATTAACCATCAATAATACCTATTAGAAATTCAATGTGAATTAGAACCTCAACAAATTGACCAAAATTGATGATTGCGTACAATCACATCGCACATAATCCAAATCCTAAGATTACATGATTCTATCATTATCATTAATCTATGTCCCTTGATCTAAGTGACAATATCTTGATCTCCATAACAAAAATTCTTTCTAAAACAATGAAAAAAATATAATTCAATATATGGAACAAACAATGTATATATACATATAACTATATCATGTGTTTGGCATCTATGCAGAATATTGGTGGATAACATACCCATAAGAGTGATACATAATAGACAAAACATTGGTGTTCCATTCCCAACAAGGCAACCAATGAAATTATACACAACACTATGGAATGGAGATTCATGGGCAACAAGAGGGGGACAAGTGAAAATTGATTGGTCAAAGTCTCCATTCACGGCTGGATTTAGAAACTTCAGTGCTAATGCGTGCATGCCTAGTCCATCAAATAATTGCTTAGGTTTCAATGGCGGAGAAGATAAAGGTCTTAATGGTGAAACAAGGAAGAAGCTCAAAGAGATTTATTCAAAATTGATTGTTTATGACTATTGTCGTGATTTTATACGTTTTGCTCGTGGTCTGCCTAATGAATGCCGCAATCGCTTAACAGATCACCCAGATGAATATTAGAAATTGCATGTAGTCACGATGCATATTATGATCAAATATATACCGTGAAGTAAAAATTTTGTTGTTTTCGATAAGTTAAAATATGTAATATTTATTTGTCGATGAGTTCTTAATTTTGTATTCATTAAAAAGATGGGTACGCCGACTATTGATGCCTCTTGCAAAATTAATTCAAAATTCAAATTTATTTAAGTTTAATTAAATTTATAAAACCTAACATTGCATAATTGTGTATTGGATAGTATGACCAATAAAATTTTATGGTATTGGATTGTTCACTATATATTTTGTTATACTTTATTGATTTAATGTTTTTTTGTGTGCAAAATCATATATAATATATTGTCACGTGAAATTTACTATGGTTGATAAGGTTGATACATTGTTTTAAATAACACTACTCTTATATTTAAACTCTTTTGCTTATGAAAATACATTGATTGAACCATATTTATACTATAGCTCTTTAGTTTAGATTGGTGAGCTATTGTTTTGTTTTACATAAAAAAAATCTCATGTTTGAATTTGAAAATCAAAACTTAAAAAAAGTTTATAAGCAATCACTTTCATCAACCGACTAAGACGTCTTTCAATTAAGTGCAAAATTTTAAGAGTCTATGCAATACACAAAGCATACAATGCCATAAAAATAGAAGGAAAAAAATATGGTTATTTCTACCGGCATTCACATGCTTTAGTTAGAATAGATGAATTAGGTTCAATGAAACCTTTCCTTACACTCGGGTATTTTTCGCAGTACAAAAATGAGCATTGAGTGAACTTGAAGTAAATTTTAAGCATTTAGCTTGATGAACTTCCCAAATAAATCTTGAATCTAGATGATTTTATGTCTTGATGAAAAAAGAGAAAAATTACATTCACGAAATTTAACAATTAAGCTGAATTAGTAAACAAAACTTACATTCTTGTTGCAAAAGTGGTGAGGAAGTTATGAAAATATGAGGAAGTTGTGAAAATGAAAGGAGAAAAGGGTTGGGAGGAAGACGAAACAGAGAGGGAAGAACACAAAATATGGAGAGAAAAAATGAGTCCATGAGGAGTGTGGGGGTGCTGCAACCTGTCTAACAAATAAACATTTCAGCATTGGGAATATCACGTCACAATTAAAGTGATTGTTGGTTGTTGCATCGTGAATCCCATGTCACCAATTCAAAATTCATTGCGACATGATTATCTTATCACTAGATGCCAACGTGCCAGAATGGTCATAATTTTATGACGTGATTTCAATGACACTAATTTGAAATATTTTGTGACGTGATTATCTCCTCACTAGCTGCCAGCGTGACAATTTTAAATTTTTTATTAGCGGCGTTTTTTGCACGCCACTAAAAGGTTTACACACATTCTAAATTTCACCAGCTAAAGTTTAATTTTTTATTATTTTCTAACTATAGCGGCGTGTTTTTCATGTGACAACTGCCTTTTATTAGTGACGTGAATTTCATGTGACTATATCGTGTGGTTCGAGCACAGTTTTCTTGTAGTGTAGTTAGACAAATCTCTTTCTCCATGCTTATTATGTTGGTTAGAATTCTTGCATGTGAGATTTTGTGGGTATTCAATGAGAATTTTATGTTGAAAATGGTATAGTTATCAAGAAAATTTTTATGCACAATTTCGGTTGGTTATTAGTGATTTATGTGTAACATGAACCGATGCATTAATTAATGAACCGATGTATTAATTAATGAACCGATGCATGTTACACATTGACTTGCAATATTTGAAAAATTGTCAATAATGAACCAGTTCATTAAATAATGAACTGGTGCACGTTTGTCAAAACCTGAACATGAACCAATTCATTAACTAATGAACCGATGCATATTTTTCGAGACTGCAATGTGAACTAGTTCATTAATTAATGAACCAATGCATATTATCTAGAATATAAATGGAGCGGTGTATAGGTAAGATGAACGGGTGCATGATGATAAATATTTAGAATTTTTGTTCTTAAAACTTGCAGAAACTTAATCAATAATATATTAACTCCACCAATGTAATAATCATGATTTTAATACTTCTTTGATCTGTATTATTTAATCAAGTTTTATAGATAAGGGGTCACAAACTCACTTAGATATTGGAAAACCTCAATCTAGGATCAAAAGATATTTAAAAGATTACAGCCAAGGGAATTATAAGATTCAAGATTAGAGGATCATTAGTTTATCTAATGGATTCTTAGAATATATCAGTTGATCAAAGAGATATTCCCCATCATGAAGTGTTAATCTATGTGCACAATAAATACTCATTTTGATTATGTTATTTAGCTAATGCTACATGGGACTCCGACAGACCTTTTGGAATCCATTTACGACGATGTTAAGCTAGGAAAGCTAGGAAGGAGACTGATTTGCATCCTATATCAGTCAAATACAATAGACCTCTGAGACAACTCACCTCATAGTGTATATCATTTCAAATGAACAGGACAATAATAGTGTGAAATAATGATACATTCATTATTATGCTATGACATTCAGGGGGGCTAAGAATTATGTTTAGATCAATAAATCGATGGAAATTATGATAACTAATTAAAAATTAGGTTCCCATTATGTCTTAGGTTAGTAGGAACTCGCCGAGACAAAGTGATTGTCACACTCCTCACATTTTGTTTTCAAATAAGGAATCTATAAAGGGTAGGAAGGCTGTCAAGTGATCTTGAGAATTGAACAATTAGTTTTTCTCTAAAATTTCCATTTAAATCTGTTTATGAATTATCAAACTTATTATGTATTTGATTTTTTGTTGGATTTATTGTGATGTACTTTATGCGTAATGATTTAATACATTTTGATGTTTTAATTCGAACAGAGTTGTTTGTAATTTTAATGTACCTAGTACTTAGTTAAACTGGAGAAAATATTTTGAAAGTACAAGTTTTTTGTTGCCGCTAAATTTTACATTCAAATGGATAATTTCAAAAATTAAATACAATTATTTTTTTACAGAGAGAGGGAGTCATTTTACCATTCTCTTAACTAATGACAAATCTATTTAAGATAAAAGACTATGGGAGAAAGCATCCCCATATTAATTTTGATGACTATGCTAATTAGATAAGACATGAATCATTCATAAAAAAATTAACAATATTTTTTAATTTTTAATTATGGAATTTTCTTTATCCTCTATAAAATAATGAAATTTTAGGCCTAAAAAACAGAAAAAGATAATATTGATTAATTTGTCGGTATTTTTGAGGATTGTTAACTATTTCAAATCATTTATCTAGAAATTACGAGTATAAAGATAATGTTATATATTTTGCACGAAAATTTTCCTCGTAATGTAATGTTTTTGATCTATTCGTAACACTATGTCTATTTTGAAGATATACCATTTTTTGGTCAGTGAGACTATTAATTTAGATTCTCTTTTTTTGTGTGACCGTTGTGATGTGGTTGAATCGTTACGATAATTAATTTCTAGATTTGATGTTAATTGTGCTTTGACGAATAGTAGTTTTTTAGGTAACACTCAATTTAACATTTTGATGCCTCATGATAAAGTAATTTGTGAATGAGCTGAAGTTAGATGTAAACTAATAAAAATTAAAGATTAAATAGTTAATTTTTAAGCTAATGATATTTTAAGATCTTATTAATGACAGGTCTTCAAAAGAAGTCAGTTGGAACATGCAATACGAACTGTTATAAAAAAGAATATACTAAAACTGAAAAGAGAAAATATATAGAGAGACTAAAAATGAAAGTAAATATTTTAAGAGGACCTAAAATATATTTAACCCAAAATATATTATATCAACAAAATAAATCACGATATTTTACTTATATAAAATATAAATTAAAGGAACACAAAACATAAAGATTAATAATATCTATTCAATAAATATATTTTTTTAAATCTACAACACTTTAAAGATTTAAATTTATTCTTATACAAAAAGACTTAAATTTCATCAATAATTGACTTTGTATATATTTTCAAAAAAAAACTAAATATCTCTGTAAAATATTTAGGATGTCATAAGTGCCAAAATAAGACAAAATAAATGTATCAAACATGTAATCATCTTTTTATTATTATATTTCTCCTAATTTTATACAAATAAACTTATTTATAGTAACTAACTATATTTATTGTAGTAGCTAAACATAAATTTTACTTAATCATATAAGTAAAAAGATAACTTTTGGAGAACGATTTCTCAACATGTACTTTTATTTTATTTTAATGTGTTAATATTTCCCTTCCATGGTATTTTAATGTGCTAAGAACCCCTTCCATGATATTTATCTCTCAAGTATAATATTTCCCTATTTTGGGCTTTTGACTTGAATCCAACTTTTCAACATTAAGCATTCAAACAAGGCTTAAAAGGAACAAATATTTTTGCCATAAAAAAATTTTGTTAATAAAATTGAGGTGTGACTTTCAACAATAACAGTGACTTGTGAGTTGTCGTTGTAACATTGAGCTTTAGACAACTAAATTGATCTAAATCCGTTGCGTTTTACACAAAATATGACACCAACTTCAATTTAAATAACCCTTTTCAAAATTTTAATTTATCAATTTACACAAAGTGAAACATTAGTTAATTATGGTTTCTTCATATGCTAATAACTCTGTGTTTCTCTTACTTTGCTTATGCTTAACCTTTAGTACAATTGCATTTGGAGGAAATTTCAACACTGATTTTAACATTCTATTTGGAGATAAAAGGGCTAACATACAAGATGGTGGCAATTGTATGACACTTACAATGGATAAATATTCTGGCTCTGGCATTGGTACTCAGAATGAATATTTGTTTGGACGATTTGATATGCAAATCAAACTTGTGCCAGGAAACTCTGCAGGCACTGTCACTGCATATTATGTATGTACTTTGTTACAAAACTACACTCATATATGCAAACTCTTAATTCACATTTGTTATAGTTTTAAATGACAATTGCATATATATTCCAAATTTTAATATTTCGGTAAATGTGATTGATGTGGCAAAATTACGTTTGTGATGTTGTTAAAGAGACTAATAAAACCATTATATTGCATATTACAACTTCCTATAATTAAAAATTCACACAATTGGCACATCGGTGACGCTTAGATCGAGGTCAAACAATGCATGAATCAAGTAGATTTGGATATTTTAAATTCTAAAAATATTGAGTTTGAAATATATATTGTTTGATCTTGATTCAACTTGTCATCGATGAGCTAGCCACTTGAATGTGTAAGATTTATGACATTAGCCAATTCAAATCGTTATATTGTGGCAAAACTTATAGATATGGAAAACAAGTTATTACTATTATGGTTGCGCACACACATAACACATTGCATAATATAAGAAACTTTTACTTATTGTATGGCTATTTAATTTCGCATATATGCATATATGCAGCTAAGTTCTCAAGGACCACACCATGATGAGATTGATATGGAATTTTTGGGTAACTTGTCTGGTGATCCATATATTCTCTCAACCAATTTTTATGCCAATGGTGATGGAGGTCATGAGGTACAATTCTATCTTTGGTTTGATCCCACAAACGACTTTCACACTTACTCTATTGATTGGAATCCTCAGCGCATAATGTAAGTTTTTCATTGTTTAAGTAAATTTTCATAAACTTTATTAGAAATATTTTTATTTGGTGTTTCACATTTCCCTTCATTAAAGGTACATAATTTTATTCGAGACATGTCATCCACTAAATGTGGCGCCTCTCACAGTTGAATTCAAATTTTGGATCACCGTCTAACCTTAATTTCTACTAGACCTAATACCCGAGTTAATACATATCACAAAAATCAAGATTAAATTATACTAGATTTTAATACATTAACCATCAATAATACCTATTAGAAATTCAATGTGAATTAGAACCTCAACAAATTGACCAAAATTGATGATTGCGTACAATCACATCGCACATAATCCAAATCCTAAGATTACATGATTCTATCATTATCATTAATCTATGTCCCTTGATCTAAGTGACAATATCTTGATCTCCATAACAAAAATTCTTTCTAAAACAATGAAAAAAATATAATTCAATATATGGAACAAACAATGTATATATACATATAACTATATCATGTGTTTGGCATCTATGCAGAATATTGGTGGATAACATACCCATAAGAGTGATACATAATAGACAAAACATTGGTGTTCCATTCCCAACAAGGCAACCAATGAAATTATACACAACACTATGGAATGGAGATTCATGGGCAACAAGAGGGGGACAAGTGAAAATTGATTGGTCAAAGTCTCCATTCACGGCTGGATTTAGAAACTTCAGTGCTAATGCGTGCATGCCTAGTCCATCAAATAATTGCTTAGGTTTCAATGGCGGAGAAGATAAAGGTCTTAATGGTGAAACAAGGAAGAAGCTCAAAGAGATTTATTCAAAATTGATTGTTTATGACTATTGTCGTGATTTTATACGTTTTGCTCGTGGTCTGCCTAATGAATGCCGCAATCGCTTAACAGATCACCCAGATGAATATTAGAAATTGCATGTAGTCACGATGCATATTATGATCAAATATATACCGTGAAGTAAAAATTTTGTTGTTTTCGATAAGTTAAAATATGTAATATTTATTTGTCGATGAGTTCTTAATTTTGTATTCATTAAAAAGATGGGTACGCCGACTATTGATGCCTCTTGCAAAATTAATTCAAAATTCAAATTTATTTAAGTTTAATTAAATTTATAAAACCTAACATTGCATAATTGTGTATTGGATAGTATGACCAATAAAATTTTATGGTATTGGATTGTTCACTATATATTTTGTTATACTTTATTGATTTAATGTTTTTTTGTGTGCAAAATCATATATAATATATTGTCACGTGAAATTTACTATGGTTGATAAGGTTGATACATTGTTTTAAATAACACTACTCTTATATTTAAACTCTTTTGCTTATGAAAATACATTGATTGAACCATATTTATACTATAGCTCTTTAGTTTAGATTGGTGAGCTATTGTTTTGTTTTACATAAAAAAAATCTCATGTTTGAATTTGAAAATCAAAACTTAAAAAAAGTTTATAAGCAATCACTTTCATCAACCGACTAAGACGTCTTTCAATTAAGTGCAAAATTTTAAGAGTCTATGCAATACACAAAGCATACAATGCCATAAAAATAGAAGGAAAAAAATATGGTTATTTCTACCGGCATTCACATGCTTTAGTTAGAATAGATGAATTAGGTTCAATGAAACCTTTCAAAAAAGTTGGAAGAAAATAAATGACAACATTAGTGGTGTAGCTATTCAATGAAACATTTCCCACCCAAAAGAGAATTTTGATAAAATCCATTCTACATACTTTTAAGTTTCAAGGACAATTTTTAACAACTATATTCAAAATATTAATACTATTTATGATACTGTATGTTTCTATCTCTAAATTTAATACTTTTTACTTTCAATACTTAGCACACATTTCAAAAGTACACAGAAAATATACCTACACAATAAAAAATGTATATTTAAATAAGGTTTCTCAATTTTTAAAACATTAATTAGCATCTTGTACTCCCTGCAGATAATACAATTAGCAAATTTACTACATGTTTTAAGGGGTCTAGATTTATTTTTTTGGATTACTTTTGGTTTATTTGTTCTCTTATATAGAAAATTGGTAGTATTTTAATGTAAATTAGTTTTAAAAGCATAACTTTGAGAGTTTTTTTTGGTAACATTCTTTCCGATTCAAGCATTTTTGTCAATATTACCGTCCCTGCAAATATACGAGAAGAAATGAGTGTGTATAGCAATAACAATAACTAGTGTTACTATAAGAGTGAGAGAGTTCCCTTTCCTTTAGAATAAATAAAGTCCAGTGACGACTCTGTATGTATTTCGATCTTTCCTTACACTCGGGTATTTTTCGCAGTGCAAAAATGAGCATTGAGTGAACTTGAAGTAAATTTTAAGCATTTAGCTTGATGAACTTCCCAAATAAATCTTGAATCTAGATGATTTTATGTCTTGATGAAAAAAGAGAAAAATTACATTCACGAAATTTAACAATTAAGCTGAATTAGTAAACAAAACTTACATTCTTGTTGCAAAAGTGGTGAGGAAGTTATGAAAATATGAGGAAGTTGTGAAAATGAAAGGAGAAAAGGGTTGGGAGGAAGACGAAACAGAGAGGGAAGAACACAAAATATGGAGAGAAAAAATGAGTCCATGAGGAGTGTGGGGGTGCTGCAACCTGTCTAACAAATAAACATTTCAGCATTGGGAATATCACGTCACAATTAAAGTGATTGTTGGTTGTTGCATCGTGAATCCCATGTCACCAATTCAAAATTCATTGCGACATGATTATCTTATCACTAGATGCCAACGTGCCAGAATGGTCATAATTTTATGACGTGATTTCAATGACACTAATTTGAAATATTTGTGACGTGATTATCTCCTCACTAGCTGCCAGCGTGACAATTTTAAATTTTTTATTAGCGGCGTTTTTTGCACGCCACTAAAAGGTTTACACACATTCTAAATTTCACCAGCTAAAGTTTAATTTTTTTATTATTTTCTAACTATAGCGGCGTGTTTTTCATGTGACAACTGCCTTTTATTAGTGACGTGAATTTCATGTGACTATATCGTGTGGTTCGAGCACAGTTTTCTTGTAGTGTAGTTAGACAAATCTCTTTCTCCATGCTTATTATGTTGGTTAGAATTCTTGCATGTGAGATTTTGTGGGTATTCAATGAGAATTTTATGTTGAAAATGGTATAGTTATCAAGAAATTTTTATGCACAATTTCGGTTGGTTATTAGTGATTTATGTGTAACATGAACCGATGCATTAATTAATGAACCGATGTATTAATTAATGAACCGATGCATGTTACACATTGACTTGCAATATTTGAAAAATTGTCAATAATGAACCAGTTCATTAAATAATGAACTGGTGCACGTTTGTCAAAACCTGAACATGAACCAATTCATTAACTAATGAACCGATGCATATTTTCGAGACTGCAATGTGAACTAGTTCATTAATTAATGAACCAATGCATATTATCTAGAATATAAATGGAGCGGTGTATAGGTAAGATGAACGGGTGCATGATGATAAATATTTAGAATTTTTGTTCTTAAAACTTGCAGAAACTTAATCAATAATATATTAACTCCACCAATGTAATAATCATGATTTTAATACTTCTTTGATCTGTATTATTTAATCAAGTTTTATAGATAAGGGGTCACAAACTCACTTAGATATTGGAAAACCTCAATCTAGGATCAAAAGATATTAAAAGATTACAGCCAAGGGAATTATAAGATTCAAGATTAGAGGATCATTAGTTTATCTAATGGATTCTTAGAATATATCAGTTGATCAAAGAGATATTCCCCATCATGAAGTGTTAATCTATGTGCACAATAAATACTCATTTTGATTATGTTATTTAGCTAATGCTACATGGGACTCCGACAGACCTTTTGGAATCCATTTACGACGATGTTAAGCTAGGAAAGCTAGGAAGGAGACTGATTTGCATCCTATATCAGTCAAATACAATAGACCTCTGAGACAACTCACCTCATAGTGTATATCATTTCAAATGAACAGGACAATAATAGTGTGAAATAATGATACATTCATTATTATGCTATGACATTCAGGGGGGCTAAGAATTATGTTTAGATCAATAAATCGATGGAAATTATGATAACTAATTAAAAATTAGGTTCCCATTATGTCTTAGGTTAGTAGGAACTCGCCGAGACAAAGTGATTGTCACACTCCTCACATTTTGTTTTCAAATAAGGAATCTATAAAGGGTAGGAAGGCTGTCAAGTGATCTTGAGAATTGAACAATTAGTTTTTCTCTAAAATTTCCATTTAAATCTGTTTATGAATTATCAAACTTATTATGTATTTGATTTTTGTTGGATTTATTGTGATGTACTTTATGCGTAATGATTTAATACATTTGATGTTTTAATTCGAACAGAGTTGTTTGTAATTTTAATGTACCTAGTACTTAGTTAAACTGGAGAAAATATTTTGAAAGTACAAGTTTTTTGTTGCCGCTAAATTTTACATTCAAATGGATAATTTCAAAAATTAAATACAATTATTTTTTTACAGAGAGAGGGAGTCATTTTACCATTCTCTTAACTAATGACAAATCTATTTAAGATAAAAGACTATGGGAGAAAGCATCCCCATATTAATTTGATGACTATGCTAATTAGATAAGACATGAATCATTCATAAAAAAATTAACAATATTTTTAATTTTTAATTATGGATTTTCTTTATCCTCTATAAATAATGAAATTTTAGGCCTAAAAAACAGAAAAAGATAATATTGATTAATTTGTCGGTATTTTTGAGGATTGTTAACTATTTCAAATCATTTATCTAGAAATTACGAGTATAAAGATAATGTTATATATTTGCACGAAAATTTCCTCGTAATGTAATGTTTTGATCTATTCGTAACACTATGTCTATTTTGAAGATATACCATTTTTGGTCAGTGAGACTATTAATTTAGATTCTCTTTTTTTGTGTGACCGTTGTGATGTGGTTGAATCGTTACGATAATTATTTCTAGATTTGATGTAATTGTGCTTTGACGAATAGTAGTTTTTTAGGTAACACTCAATTTAACATTTTGATGCTCATGATAAAGTAATTTGTGAATGAGCTGAAGTTAGATGTAAACTAATAAAAATTAAAGATTAAATAGTATTTTAAGCTAATGATATTTTAAGATCTTATTAATGACAGGTCTTCAAAAGAAGTCAGTTGGAACATGCAATACGAACTGTTATAAAAAAGAATATACTAAAACTGAAAAGAGAAATATATAGAGAGACTAAAAATGAAAGTAAATATTTTAAGAGGACCTAAAATATATTAACCAAAATATATTATATCAACAAAATAAATCACGATATTTACTTATATAAAATATAAATTAAAGGAACACAAAACATAAAGATAATAATATCTATTCAATAAATATATTTTTTAAATCTACAACACTTTAAAGATTTAAATTTATTCTTATACAAAAAGACTTAAATTTCATCAATAATTGACTTTGTATATATTTTCAAAAAAAAACTAAATATCTCTGTAAAATATTAGGATGTCATAAGTGCCAAATAAGACAAAATAAATGTATCAAACATGTAATCATCTTTTATTATTATATTTCTCCTAATTTTATACAAATAAACTTATTTATAGTAACTAACTATATTTATTGTAGTAGCTAAACATAAATTTTACTTAATCATATAAGTAAAAAGATAACTTTTGGAGAACGATTTCTCAACATGTACTTTTATTTTTTTAATGTGTTAATATTTCCCTTCCATGGTATTTTAATGTGCTAAGACCCCTTCCATGATATTTATCTCTCAAGTATAATATTTCCCTATTTTGGGCTTTGACTTGAATCCAACTTTCAACATTAAGCATTCAAACAAGGCTTAAAAGGAACAAATATTTTTGCCATAAAAAAATTTTGTTAATAAAATTGAGGTGTGACTTTCAACAATAACAGTGACTTGTGAGTTGTCGTTGTAACATTGAGCTTTAGACAACTAAATTGATCTAAATCCGTTGCGTTTTACACAAATATGACACCAACTTCAATTTAAATAACCCTTTCAAAATTTTAATTTATCAATTTACACAAAGTGAAACATTAGTTAATTATGGTTTTTTCATATGCTAATAACTCTGTGTTTCTCTTACTTTGCTTATGCTTAACCTTTAGTACAATTGCATTTGGAGGAAATTTCAACACTGATTTTAACATTCTATTTGGAGATAAAAGGGCTAACATACAAGATGGTGGCAATTGTATGACACTTACAATGGATAAATATTCTGGCTCTGGCATTGGTACTCAGAATGAATATTTGTTTGGACGATTTGATATGCAAATCAAACTTGTGCCAGGAAACTCTGCAGGCACTGTCACTGCATATATGTATGTACTTTGTTACAAAACTACACTCATATATGCAAACTCTTAATTCACATTGTTATAGTTTTAAATGACAATTGCATATATATTCCAAATTTTAATATTTCGGTAAATGTGATTGATGTGGCAAAATTACGTTTGTGATGTTGTTAAAGAGACTAATAAAACCATTATATTGCATATTACAACTTCCTATAATTAAAAATTCACACAATTGGCACATCGGTGACGCTTAGATCGAGGTCAAACAATGCATGAATCAAGTAGATTTGGATATTTTAAATTCTAAAAATATTGATTTGAAATATATATTGTTTGATCTTGATTCAACTTGTCATCGATGAGCTAGCCACTTGAATGTGTAAGATTTATGACATTAGCCAATTCAAATCGTATATTGTGGCAAAACTTATAGATATGGAAAACAAGTTATTACTATTATGGTTGCGCACACACATAAACACATTGCATAATATAAGAAACTTTTACTTATTGTATGGCTATTTAATTTCGCATATATGCATATATGCAGCTAAGTTCTCAAGGACCACACCATGATGAGATTGATATGGAATTTTGGGTAACTTGTCTGGTGATCCATATATTCTCTCAACCAATTTTTATGCCAATGGTGATGGAGGTCATGAGGTACAATTCTATCTTTGGTTTGATCCCACAAACGACTTTCACACTTACTCTATTGATTGGAATCCTCAGCGCATAATGTAAGTTTTTCATTGTTTAAGTAAATTTTCATAAACTTATTAGAAATATTTTTTATTGGTGTTTCACATTTCCCTTCATTAAAGGTACATAATTTTATTCGAGACATGTCATCCACTAAATGTGCGCCTCTCACAGTTGAATTCAAATTTTGGATCACCGTCTAACCTTAATTTCTACTAGACCTAATACCCGAGTTAATACATATCACAAAAATCAAGATTAAATTATACTAGATTTTAATACATTAACCATCAATAATACCTATTAGAAATTCAATGTGAATTAGAACCTCAACAAATTGACCAAAATTGATGATTGCGTACAATCACATCGCACATAATCCAAATCCTAAGATTACATGATTCTATCATTATCATTAATCTATGTCCCTTGATCTAAGTGACAATATCTTGATCTCCATAACAAAAATTCTTTCTAAAACAATGAAAAAAATATAATTCAATATATGGAACAAACAATGTATATATACATATAACTATATCATGTGTTTGGCATCTATGCAGAATATTGGTGGATACATACCCATAAGAGTGATACATAATAGACAAAACATTGGTGTTCCATTCCCAACAAGGCAACCAATGAAATTATACACAACACTATGGAATGGAGATTCATGGGCAACAAGAGGGGGACAAGTGAAAATTGATTGGTCAAAGTCTCCATTCACGGCTGGATTTAGAAACTTCAGTGCTAATGCGTGCATGCCTAGTCCATCAAATAATTGCTTAGGTTTCAATGGCGGAGAAGATAAGGTCTTAATGGTGAAACAAGGAAGAAGCTCAAAGAGATTTATTCAAAATTGATTGTTTATGACTATTGTCGTGATTTTATACGTTTTGCTCGTGGTCTGCCTAATGAATGCCGCAATCGCTTAACAGATCACCCAGATGAATATTAGAAATTGCATGTAGTCACGATGCATATTATGATCAAATATATACCGTGAAGTAAAATTTGTTGTTTTCGATAAGTTAAAATATGTAATATTTATTGTCGATGAGTTCTTAATTTTGTATTCATTAAAAAGATGGGTACGCCGACTATGATGCCTCTTGCAAAATTAATTTCAAATTCAAATTTATTTAAGTTAATTAAATTTATAAAACCTAACATTGCATAATTGTGTATTGGATAGTATGACCAATAAAATTTTATGGTATTGGATTGTTCACTATATATTTTGTTATACTTTATTGATTTAATGTTTTTTTGTGTGCAAAATCATATATAATATATTGTCACGTGAAATTTACTATGGTTGATAAGGTTGATACATTGTTTTAAATAACACTACTCTTATATTTAAACTCTTTTGCTTATGAAAATACATTGATTGAACCATATTTATACTATAGCTCTTTAGTTTAGATTGGTGAGCTATTGTTTTGTTTTACATAAAAAAAATCTCATGTTTGAATTTGAAAATCAAAACTTAAAAAAATTTATAGCAATCACTTCATCAACCGACTAAGACGTCTTTCAATTAAGTGCAAAATTTAAGAGTCTATGCAATACACAAAGCATACAATGCCATAAAAATAGAAGGAAAAAAATATGGTTATTTCTACCGGCATTCACATGCTTTAGTTAGAATAGATGAATTAGGTTCAATGAAACTTTCAAAAAAGTTGGAAGAAAATAAATGACAACATTAGTGGTGTAGCTATTCAATGAAACATTTCCCACCCAAAAGAGAATTTTGATAAAATCCATTCTACATACTTTTAAGTTTCAAGGACAATTTTTAACAACTATATTCAAAAATAATACTATTTATGATACTGTATGTTTCTATCTCTAAATTAATACTTTTTATTCAATACTTAGCACACATTTCAAAAGTACACAGAAAATATACCTACACAATAAAAAATGTATATTTAAATAAGTTTCTCAATTTTTAAACATTAATTAGCATCTTGTACTCCCTGTAGATAATACAATTAGCAAATTTACTACATGTTTTAAGGGTCTAGATTTATTTTTTTGGATTACTTTTGGTTATTTGTTTTATATAGAAAATTGGTAGTATTTTAATGTAAATTAGTTTTAAAAGCATAACTTTGAGAGTTTTTTTTGGTAACATTCTTCCGATTCAAGCATTTTTGTCATATTACCGTCCCTGCAAATATACGAGAAGAAATGAGTGTGTATAGCAATAACAATAACTAGTGTTACTATAAGAGTGAGAGTTCCCTTTCCTTTAGAATAAATAAGTCCAGTGACGACTCTGTATGTATTTCGATCTTTCCTTACACTCGGGTATTTTTCGCAGGGCAAAAATGAGCATTGAGTGAACTTGAAGTAAATTTTAAGCATTTAGCTTGATGAACTTCCAAATAAATCTTGAATCTAGATGATTTTATGTCTTGATGAAAAAAAAAAAGAGAAAATTACATCACGAAATTTAACAATTAAGCTGAATTAGTAAACAAAACTTACATTCTTGTTGCAAAAGTGGTGAGGAAGTTATGAAAATATGAGGAAGTTGTGAAAATGAAAGGAGAAAAGGGTGGGAGAAGACGAAACAGAGAGGGAAGAACACAAAATATGGAGAGAAAAAAATGAGTCCATGAGGAGTGTGGGGGTGTTGCAACCTGTCTAACAAATAAACATTTCAGAATTGGGAATATCACGTCACAATTAAAGTGATTGTTGGTTGTTGCATCGTGAATCCCATGTCACCAATTCAAAATTCATTGCGACATGATTATCTTATCACTAGATGCCAACGTGCAGAATGGTCATAATTTTATGACGTGATTTCAATGACACTAATTTGAAATATTTGTGACGTGATTATCTCCTCATAGCTGCCAGCGTGACAATTTTAAATTTTTTATTAGCGGCGTTTTTGCACGCCACTAAAAGGTTTACACACATTCTAAATTTCACCAGCTAAAGTTTAATTTTTTTTATTTTCTAACTATAGCGGCGTGTTTTCTATGGACAACTGCCTTTTATTAGTGACGTGAATTTCATGTGACTATATCGTGTGGTCGAGCACAGTTTTCT
>NW_026112802.1:0-61546 GCF_024323335.1 Lathyrus oleraceus | reverse complement strand
ATTGACCTCAAGGATGGTATTTTGATCAGTATAACGACTACAAATTTATGAATATGGCTGACGATGCCGATCAAAAGGGAGCGTACAATAAAGCACCAACTTTTAAAGGCGAGATTATGTGTCGCGACACGAAAAAATACATGAGCACATCGCACATCGAAATACAACAGAGTCTCCACCAAACTTGATTTATTCCAAAGGAAAGGAAAAATATATCGATAAAACCCACAAAAAGAAAATAAATGGTCGTCACAACCAAGAGAAAGTTCGGGAGTTGTTATGTAGAGGAGAATTATTATCACCCCTCACATCCGTTGTAGTCAGTGAGACCCATTTAGTTTGTTATCTGAATGTTAGCATGATGTTAGTTTGAGATCTTCTATCTAAGCGAGAAAGAAAAAAAGAAAGGTTTTTTATTATTATTTTTTCTGACAAGATTTCAAAATCCCACTCCTACGAGTATATTCATAATGTGAGTAGAGTATACTCTCTTTTATCTGTGAGGAGGATTTAATCACTCCGATTTTTTTATCAATGTGTTTATATTTTACCACCTCCTTGAGAGATGCGTTGTCATCATCAAAATGGGGGAGAATATGAATCTTTGTGTTGTACATGTATAATCATCAGTTTATGTTGTTGTTTTTTGATGATGACAACACCTTATATCAATGACATTTTATTTTGACGATGAAACACCTTATGTTAAACGGAATTTGGTTTTTGATGAAAACACACTATGTCAAACAACGTTTGGTGAACTCCTTGGTAACAATTATCAAAAGGAAACTTGATATCTATTACCCAACAATATCTTATGAAGGCATATGTTCAAGAAGATATTCCAAGTCCCATCAATATAATATTCAAGTTCCAATTGAAGTGATAAGTCAATATTGTATCAAGCAAAGAACTTGAAGACATGAATTTCTATAAGAGAGTAAGTATGAAAGCTCGTCTAACTCGCGCTTAGCACGTGTCTGAGTGATCACTTAATGTTAAATGTATTATAGTTATTATCAATATACTATGGAAATTCACACACACTCAAAAGCTTTTTAAATTTTTTTTTTCATATGTCAAAATGAATGATTTTTTTTTTCACGTGTACTTAATTGATTACTATCTTGTTTAATCAATTAGGAGGCCATTGTGAGAGTTGTATTGTATTGGTGGGTGCTAAATTTAGTTCTTATTCAAGAGTGTGATTCTCTTGAGATTATTTCTGCTTGGATTGAAGTTTAGCCTGTATAAAAACTCTGTTTGCTTTGTATTTTAGCCTGTATAAAACTCTGTTTGGTTTGAGGTTTTAGCATGTAAAAAGATCTATTTATTGTAAGAAGGTTCCTGGACAGATCCTGTAAAAATCTCAAGTAATATTTTAATAGACACTCTCAAGAGGAGACTATTTGGGATAATAGTAGCCCAAGTGGTTAGGCCTAACATGTATAAACCTCTAGTGCGATCTCTCTAACTCTTATCTCCTACTTTATTTATGCTAAATTTTTTCTTTTCGTTTGTGTATCTATGTTTAATTGGACTAACATAAACGTCTATTTTAAGTTTATAAGTATTTTTTGAATTTCAAATCTCAGAATTCACTCCCCTACCCTTGTGTTTGGATTCACTTGGTCAACAAGTTTTTCCATTCCAATACAAATATTTGAATTTTGTAGAGTTTTTAAAGTAATTGAAACAATACGAAAATCTTTTGGATGCAATTATAAATGAAATAAGTAATATTGGTATTGATATTAGTACCTAAGAGAGTAAGGTTAAGATTACGTACTATTACAAAAGGAAACATCAAAGTGTATAAAAAAGTTTCTTGACATTCATCATATTATTTTTTTACTCCATGTGATTGTCATAGTTTAAATTAAGTGTTTTGTGATATGGATAATTGTTTTCCAAAAGCTACATATTTTTTTTGAATGATTCAATGTATTTATATAATATTTTTCTCTTTTATTAAAAGATGAAAAATTCTACTAGATTATATCCCTAGTTTAATACTTAAATAGTTGTCACAAACACGATGGAAAAATCCTATAAAAAGTGTAAAAACTTTGAGATTTCAAACTTTCTAAATAAGATATACTTTATTGAAATTATGTGAGATTAATAACGAATTTAAAATAAAAAGTAAAACTAAGTGTTTGGCCATTTATAATATTTTTCTTTGGATTATGCTTATTTTGTTTTTGTTATTGAGATCTAATTTGATAATATGGATCTTTATGAAGTAAGGGTTCTTATACTTTCTCATAAACTTTGATTAGGTAAGTATAAGAACCAAGTCTCAATGATGTTGCTTCATTGAATCTCACTTGCATTTCCCCTGCACCAAATAAATGTGCCATGGTCGTTCTCCGGTGGGGTTATGGACATCCTTCGTCCTTTCCCATCGTCTCAGGGCAATTAAAATGATTGATTGTGGTTGTAAATTACTTTATCAAATGTATCAAAGTTAATGCCCTAACTGTAACATCCAGTTTTCTTTAAATGTTTTGTTTAATTTAATTTATTTTTAATTATTTATTTAATGAATTTATGTGCATTGGATTGATTTGGTGTTTTGGCAATATGCTTATGTTATGTTGGGATTGGTAGAAAAATGTTAGTTATTAATTGAATAATTAAATAATTAAGTAATATTAAATTAAATAGAAAAATAGAGACTTTAGGTGGAAAATAGAATTATGAGAAAAATAAGGGAAGTGATGAGAATTATAAGAGGAGTTGGGCCAAAGTACAGTTACTAGAAGATTAAATTAGGTTTTTTTAATAAAAAAGATTTAGAAAACTTAAGAGTTGTCAGTACATGTTGTTTTGAGGAAGGAGACAAGAGAGGCAACCTAGGACTTGAAGAAGAGGGATGAATCACATTTGTTGTAGCGCTTGCTTTGTTGGAAATCCAAGGTAAGGAGGAGGGAGATTACTTTAAATATGGTGTTAATTGCATGATCGGTAGGGAAAAGTCCTTAATCTCCATTAAATTTTTCCCTATTTTCTTCCATGGTTGAATGTTTGATGATATGGATGAAATTATTATGACAACATGATGTGATTCATGTGACTATCTTGAAATTCTTGTGCTTATTTAGCATGAAAAGTAGATGTTTGTATTCATAAAAATGGTATGAGTTGTGTTCATATGATTGACATGAATATGATGAGTAAAGTGTTAAAATTGTGTTTTATTGATGAAATTGCATGTTAATCGATATGTATATGATGTTGTAATGATGTCATGTTATTTCTCGGATGTTTATGGTCGATTGAAGGGGTTAGGGCGAAGAATATGAGTTTTGAACTAAACTCCATAGTAGAACACAAATTATGTATCTGCCAACAGGGTGACGGGTGTCACCTGCATGACGATCTGGTTGTCGTGTGGATTAGGGCGCTGACGGGTGTCAACGATCTGAAGGGAGACCGTCAAGGCCTCCAAGCAAGCGTTGAGCCTTGTCCATCGTCGTTGGGGTGAGGGTTGAGGGAGAAAGGTGATGACGGGCGTCACCCAGGCGACATGCTACCCATCATCGTATCAATGAGTGCGTTTTGATTTGTTGAGTTGAATTTTTGGTGTTGCTTTGTCTCGCGGTCGATGTTTTGTTGTTGTTTGGTGTGTTTTTCTGAATTTTGGTTGATTAATTTATCTAGTGATTTTGAATTGTGTTAATGACGAGATAATTATGTGATGAACATGTAATTAAGATTGTGGTGAGTAGTTTAGGTGTAGGGACTACTTTGATGTTATTATGTATAGTTGGATGTGGAACTGTAAATATTTCATTGAGTTGTTGTGGATGTGCATTATACTATACATGCATCATATGTTATCATTGTTGTGAAAGAGGAGAGTTACAAGTTCATATTTTAGGACTAGTGATTCGTCCCGAGCTCAGATGAGGGGGATCAACGTTCAGATGTTAGGACCTAGTTCATATGAAGAACCTTTATTCAGTTGGTACCATATGCATGAGTTGAGTTGTATTTTCATTGCATTACATAAAGGTTGTGCAAATAAGTTATTTGGGTGTTACTGAGTACTTGTTGCATGGATTTGTGTAATTGAAATCTATGGAAGTTTATTCTAATTGACTTTTGGAGCATTATGCAAAATGAACGCATGCTATACTATGCAGATGATGCGAATGTTATGATGACTATATCAATTCGATGATTCAGGGTCAAAATTATGGTATGACACATGTCGAGTATGTATTTTACTCTAGCCATAGCCTTGGATGCAATAATTAGCCCTATTTAAAGACATTAGAATGTAATTGTATGCGTTAATGAAAATAATATTTTTCTTTAATCCAATGTCTTCCCGTTGTCCGCTGTGACATGTTAACGTAAACTATTAGTGCTTAGGTTTTTTGGCTAGTTTCTTTTGGGAGAATGATTTGAATTTCTCCTCATTTGAAAAATTATTATGACATGTCTTTATACCAGATACTACGAGTAGTATTTATATCATATTCGACTATTCTTTGTACCATCAGAAAGTGTATTTCTAGATCGATTATCTATCGTTCAAGTAGTAATTGTACAATATAGAACATGTCTATTTTATCTTAGAGGCGTCGTGGTTGGGTGATTGTATTGCATAATTTGGACAGTGTCAGGAAACTTCTTAAAGAGAGCAACCTAATCCACGACTCGACCTGATAATTTCCTCAGTGGAAATTTAAAATATATATATATATAAAACTACAATTTTTATATGTTTACAAACTCCCATGGCTACCAAAAAATTATTGGTACTTCTATGGCAGTTGCCTCAAAAAAATCGTTCAAGTTTGAGGGAAGTCACTTCAAATGATGGCAACAGAAAATGCGATTTTTCTCAACCTTAAAAAGGTTGCCAACGTTCTTACTTATGACATTGTCTTTGCTCGTACTGTATCAATAGAACAAACTAACATTAATAAATTTGTGGATTCATATGCAATAGTTAATTCTGATGAATATGAATATGTTAAACATATTAAAGAAAAGGATTTAAATAAAGAATTTTTCTTATGGAAAGAAATGATTATCTCTATAAAAATCATATTCTTAATAGACTTGCAGGTGATCTTTATAATTATTACAGTAGTTTTGATACTACAAAACAGGTTTGGGAAGCTTTAAAAAAGAAGTATGATACCGAAGAGACTGGAGCAAAAAAGTATGTTGTTAGTCGCTACCTCGAGTTTCTAATGGTAAATAAAATGTATGAGGAAGCTCAACATCATGTACTACAAAATATTTCTTACGAGATCATCACTAAAGGTATGCAAGATATGAACAATTTTAAACTGATTTTAAAATTTTATTTTGCCATAATTTTTTTTAATTAAGAGTCTGATTATTCACCTTTAAATTAAAGAATAATATTAGATACAAAATCAAAAATAAAGTCTTGATTGTTTTAAACAATAAAAATAAATTTGTTGTAGCTCAAAAGCCATTTGAAAAACCATAAAAGAATTAGAACAACAATGTTGTGAACCAAATTAAGAATGCGAACCCTTTAAGGGCCCCAATTACTCTAATTGATAGGAAACAAACACCACCACAAATAAATGTCACTGGTATTTTCTCTTGCTTAAATTATGGACAACTATGCCATATGGCTAAGAAATATAAGATCAGACCTAAACTGTGTTTCCCCTAATGCACATGTTACCCGACTAATGAGAAATTTATTGCAATATCATTGAAACCAACATAGTTGGTGGATAAATAATGACTCATTTCTCGTGTAATGTTAAAACATACATGAATATTTAAAATAAGAGAGTGTTGTTGAGAGTTGCTCACACCACTAACATTTTTGGTTTTGGAGAAGTGGAGCTAAGTCCACCTTCAAAAAAATTTAGTCTTAAAGGATCTCTTGCATACTCCTGAGATTATAAAGAATCTTTTTTTTTCATTTCTGTAGCACCTCAAATTTGCACCTATCATTGTACATACATTCTCATATTAGGTCATAGCATAACATGGTTCACTGCATAGCATTGCATTGTCCCTTTGCCTCAAGTGCAAGCCATTCAGAAAAATTAGGTCAAACTGGTCAGGAGATCAGTCAATCAAGCAAGTCAGTGCAATTTTCATTGAGCCAAGGCCCTAGGGTTGGTCCAACATGTTCACATGACTTGGGGATCCATTTGAAGTGTTTAGGTCAAAGATTGGATGTTCAGAAGCCATCAGTCAATGCACAATCAGTCAGGAACCCTAAAAAGTCAAACTTGGTCAACTGTGGCTGATTTTATGGTTTTGATGGATGGATTTGGTTTGAGAGAGCTTATTCATGTCCAAATAGGCCTCATATATCATGGCAAACAACATCATTGAAGAATTTGAAGCCAAATCAGAAATTTCCAAAAATAGAAACTGGACCTGTAATTTTAACTGCCAAAAATGGAAACTTCTTGAGCCTAAACCTACATCATGATACAAGCTTCAAATGAATTTTTGCCCAATATGAAAGTTGAATATCTTGTTCTCCCATTTCCAAAAAGTCCAAGAACTCTCAATTCCCATGTATGGTTGGCAAGATATGATCAATTCATTTTCAAAAATTCTTGAACTTCAAAAGGCCATATCTCTCAAACCATTTGGCCAAATTTGGTGAGGTTTTTTTCAACAAGTCATATTTAACCTCCTCTTTCCAAAAATGTGACCTTCATGTACCAAAACTCTATGGATCAAAATGGCATTTTTTCACTATCATGTTTTAATTTCAAGTGTGGTGCAAAAGTGAGATTGTGAAATAAACATTTTTAATCAGAATGGCCAATTGGGAATGATTTGAAATGTCATTTGTGACTTGCTACAAGGCCCATTTTCGTGCTCCTACCATCACACCTCACCATATGGACAAAATTGGTCATTTAGCAATTGGATTCATTTGAACTAATTATGATTAGCATACACTAAAGCAACCTTAAACAGAAAATATATATCATTTTTTCTGCCATTTTGGAAACCCTAGCAGCCATAACATTACACACAGAAAACCATTTCTCTCTAAAAAACATTCATTTTGCACTTTGGAAATTTTCTGCTCAAACTTTCAAAGAAGCACGACCTGCCTTGCTTGCTACCTCATACACCCTCATTTTCAAACTCATTTCAAGTCTCAAATCCCAACTGGAAGCTCATTTCGAGTTCTGTTTTCTCCAAGCCCCATCAATGGCGATTTTCGATTTGAGCATTTTCAAAGGCTGTTGAGCTACAAGTCATTCTCCATTCAACTTTGGGAAGCTTGCTGGACATCTGTTTCACTTCAACACATCCAAACAACACTGTTTCGTTGATTTCTTCAAAATCAAGTAAGAACTCAAGTCCATCCTTTTCCAAAATCATAATATGATTTAGCTAGATCCTGCGTCACTGGTCATTTTAAACTTTAAATCACTAAAAATGGTTAACTGTGCTGGGAGAAATCTGAGTTTAAAGTTTGTTGGTTATTTTTGTTTTGCATGATTCATTGATGATTAGCTCGAGTTCATGAATTTTAATGGTAGCATGTTGATATGCATTGTTTGTTGATTCTAATGATATGCTTGTTATCCATTTCTGTGACCAAAATTTTTTCGAGTTGATTGGAAGTGATGATGATGGTACTGTATGTTGAAACCCTAAAAAATGCTGCCCAGAACCATGAAATCGCGATTGGCTGTTATGTTTCATTTTGGTTGCATGAAATTCCACTGTTCTATTGCCATGTCCAGTAGCCGTGTGCCACGTCCCAGAGCCATACGCACCGTTTCATTAAACTCCCTCCATTATTACAAAAATGCCATCGGTTCCTTTTATTTAAATTAATTCATTTTAATTGTTCAATATTTATTTCATTTTGGTTACACAACTTACAAAAATCATAATTCATCCATTTTAATTCCAAATTTCATGGAAATTTTTGCATTATGCTCTGCTTGATGTCTAGTATTTTATCATCATTTTTTTCTGATTTTTTGGATGAGTGAATTTTAAATGGTGTTAGGGTTTGTGACATGTATGCATATTTTGTACCTTTTGCCAAAACCTTTGTGAAATGATGATGCATTATCCAATGGCCCTGAAACTTTTTGTGCGTAAACTAGACACACTCATGTTGATTTTGGTGTAGAGTTTGGGAATTTATCTTATCTGGATTGTGAGTTATGAATTTCTGAATTAGGGTGTGACAATTTGTGTCACACCATTGATATGCAACTTCATGATTTTTGATACTATTCTTGTTGAACTCCAATTGCTCTGAATTTTTGCATGAACCTACTCTTGGATGTCTAGTTTACATGTGATTTTTCTTGGAATTATTTGTGGCATTTTCCATTTGTTTGAGATTTTTCTCCTCTGTCTAGTCAAATGTTGACTTTTTATGACACATCTTGCCATTTCATTTGTGAAATTCTCATACTTTATTAGATGAACTTGAAATTTTACATGTGATTACTAGGCATCTTAAGCTTTGTCATGGTGTTGATCCCATTCATTTCTCATATGCTATCACTGATTTATGAATTATTCAAGTTGATACATGTTTGGTTGACTTCTTTGAGCATGCTTGAAATTGTTTTGACTTTCTGATTTTCATTGACTATCTTCCCATGATCCAATTGAGCTGAAATTTTATATGCATGTCATACTGTGGATTGTGATTGCTCATGATTTATTTGGTAATTTTTGGAATTGTTTGAGATTGATTTTGATTCAAGTCTTGCTGTTGACTTCTTTGAGCTTTCATTTGCCATGCTTTGACTTCTTTTGCTTATGAAATGATGATGATGCATGATATGAACATGAACCCAATTGATTTTGCTTCTTGATTTCTTGAACTTGATTTTGATTGAAATTCATTTGCTGTTTTGACTTTCTTCCCTCTTCTTGACCCTAGGCTTGTCCTAGTGGTCCTGTTGCTTATGTTTGAAGCTATTGTTTCAGGTTAAGCCACAAGTGCTTCAAAGAAACTTATGCAATGTGATTGAGCTTGTTTGTTTATCATAACTAACATATTTGTTTTGTAGGTTGCTTGGCTCACATGCCTTGAGCTTTGTGCCTTGCACATTCTTTTGCTTGATTAATTGTTGATGTCTGTTTCCTTTTGCTTTGTTTTGAAGTTGCATACTAATGTCTGCTTGACTATTTCAGGTGCTTTTAGTTGCTCAGTTCCTTGTGAACTTTTGCTTTGCTTTGCTTGTATAAGCAATTTGCATTGAGGTATATTTCTAATCTTCATGTAGTCTGGAAGACCTGGCCTGTTATTTGGCCAGGCAACTGTCTGAAGTCCTCCTTAAGAGGCAATGTTTTTGATTGTTTAATTTTGTCCCTGTACATACTCAAAGTCCTCCTAAGTGAAGAGGCAATTGGCAGAACCCAAGGGATAAGCAATTTATCCCCTGCTAGTCTGTGTGTCACTCACATTGCTCACACTACCTGTGTTGATGCATAGTGAGTAAAAACCCAAGATCCATAGAGTCTAACTTGTGGAGAGAGTTCCCCCATTCTGAACTCCCACACCTTCTGATATTCAAATGCTCTCCTTGACCAGGGATAAGAGCAATGAGGCACACCCCTCATCTCCTTTCATCTGCTTCACCTTGGCTCTCAATGTCAAGGTTAAGAGCAACCTTTACCCAGTTCCAGAGGTTTGTTTGTTGAGGTTGATATGACCCCTCGACTAAAACCTAGCCTTGTTTGAGCCCCTTGCTTGTGTATAGTGTGTGCTACCTGTGCTTGTATGTTTGTTTGACTTGCTTCCTATGCAAGTTAGGTTTAGTTTAGACTAATCCTTGTTTGCTTTCGCCCTCGTTGCGATCCTTTCTCTCGCCCTCGTTGCGATCGAGACCTCCCCTTTCTCTTGCCCTAGTTGCAATCGAGACCCTTCTTGCTTCCTGTGCAAGTTAGGTTAGGTGTAACTTGCTTCCTGTGCGAGTCATGTTTAGGATAGGCTTGCTTCCTGTGCAAGTTAGCTAGAAACCTTAACTTAGGGACGACTTTGCATGACAACATCTAGGCTCGAGTCGTAGTCTCCCTAGTGTTGTGTCTCCCTCTGTTATCTGGTTAGGCTAGTCCTTTTTCCCTGCGTAGGGGAACTACATCGCCCTGATCTTCATACCAGATGAAGTATGTAGGCAGGAGATTGAGCCGGTCTCTCTGGGCGCTTTTTTTTCTTTTTCACCCTTTGTGTCTTAACCACCCCTTGTGTGTGTTCTGTTTTGGAAGCTGATGTAAGTCCATCGAGTGGCATTCAGGTTCCAGTGTGTGTTTGTTGGTTCGGATGCTAATGTAAGTCCAGTGATTGGCATTTGGGCTCCATGTTTGCCTTGGTCTGTGTTTGTTTGTGTGCGTGTCAGCCGAGCTACGAATGCTCTGATTCTTCTCTCGTCCGAGAAGATACGTATGCATAGGGTGCGATACCTTAGCGAGCATGTGTCGTTTCCCCGGTCCGAACTACTTCGACTCTGATGTTTATGCCTGATAGACTAAGTAGGCCCAGGATACGATATCCTGCCGAGTCATTTTCAGTTTTGTTTGTTTTCTTGTGTCTCTTTCAGCCAGTGTGTGTGTGTTTCGAGCAGTGTTTTAGCAACCATTTTCCTTTCTATTGTGCGTGGATCCCGTCGAGTACGACGGATGCGTAGGGGTGCTAATACCTTCCCTTCGCATAACCGACTCCCGAACCCATCCTCTTTGGTCGCGAGACCATGTTCTTTCCTAGGTTTACTTCGAGCGTTTCCTTTCCCTCTTTTGGGATAAATAACGCACGGTGGCGGCTCTGTTGTTCTTGTTTTCCCGCCGGTTTTTCGCGCGACGCGACAGCTGGCGACTCTGCTGGGGATAGAGAGAAGTTGACCTGTGCTGGTCCATCTTCCCTAAGCGAGTCTCTCCTAGCGCTCTCTAGGTTAGGGTTTTGGTTGCTTTGTGCTGTGTTTTTTATTGCATTCATTGTATATATGTACATTTACTGTTTGCATTTATTGAGTGCATTAATGTTTGCATTCATTCATATTCATCTGTTGGTTGTGCTGTGTTTCTCTGTTTGGGGTGGGAGTTACTCGAGGTAAAAGGCCCAATACCCAGGCTATGAGTGGAATCTAGGAAACCTAGGAATAGAGTGATTCATGGGAAGCGGGTGGTGTACACCACTTCGCGGAACATTGATATCACGAGCAGTTCAGACCCTGGTGGGATATTATCGGTGCATACATCGGGTGTGCACAGGATGATATTCTGCGAAAGGTTATTTATGCTGCGTTTCTCTCGACCTTACCCTGGCCTAGACGACACCCGTGAGTGGGGAAGGGTTTGATCATTTTAACAGGTACAGTTTGTGACTCTCGGTACTGATGGTGACTATGAGTTATGGACATTTATTTCTGGGACGCCGGAGTTCTGTCCGTGGTTTATCAGCGGGTTCCGTTTATTTCGGATCCCCGGGTTGAATTTAAGAGTACCTGTTCAGAGGAGCTGGCTGTCATCCGTTCAGTGGATGTTCCTGTGATGATAGTGATGTAATCTCTAGTTTCGTTTATTTCGGAACTCCCCAAGTCGGATTTATGGTGACTCGTTTCCTCAGATGGGTTCAGATGCCAGTTGATCAGATTGACTTTGGATTTCAGATGATTGTGATCATAGTTCGAGCCAGAGCTTTGACCCTGTGCCTTGAGACGCACAGCCTAACCAGTCATGTTCGCATCATTTGCATCATAGCATGTTTATTTTCCAAAAAATAATAATGCATGAAAAAAAAATCAAAAAGTTAACTCGCATACGCACATCCTTTATCAGGATCACTCATGATAAATAGCATCCGCATCCGCATCATGCATATCATGCACATATCATTCTTGCTTTGCAGACATGTTTGGGGACACGACTTCTCACTTTGGGTTTTGACTGAGACAGGATAGCTGATCAGAGACCGCACCGGTATTCAACCAGACTCAATCAACAGAGAAGTATGGATCAGGTTCAGACTAAGATGGCTGAGATGAGGGCAAACATGGCTCAGTTCATGAACATGATGCAAGGGGTTGCTCAAGGTCAAGAAGAGCTTCGAGCCTTGGTTCAGAGACAAGAGACCGTGCTTCAGACATCCAACCGTGCTTCGCCTGTTGTTGCACCTGCCCAGGCCCATGAGACTATCCATGTTGCTACTCCCACTAACGACTATGCCGTCGGGGATGAACTCAGGGGTATTAGAATCAATGGTCAGCCTCTTGCTGCAGAGGTCAATGTCAGAGCTACCCGGGCTCCAGTTCGTCATCCTGCTTCACTTGTTGACGGACAGGAGGACATGTTTACTCTCCTCAGTGAAGACAATGACGTTGTAAGAACCGAAGAAAGGGACAGAAAGGTGGATGCTCTTGCTGAGAAAATCCGAGCCATGGAATGTCAGAACTCCCTTGGGTTTGATGTGACTGATATGGGTTTAGTTGATGGGTTGAGGATCCCCTACAAATTCAAGGCGCCGACCTTTGACAAATACAACGGCACTTCCTGTCCTCGCACCCATGTGCAGGCCTACTTCAGGAAAATCTCCGCATACACAGACGATGAGAAGATGTGGATGTACTTTTTCCAAGACAGTTTGTCTGGAGCGTCTTTGGATTGGTACATGGATCTGAAGCGAGAATCAGTTAGAAGCTGGAAGGATTTGGGTGAAGCCTTCCTGAGGCAATACAAGCACAATATGGACATGGCGCCGAGCCGAACTCAGTTACAGAGCTTGTATCAGAAAGATAAGGAGATCTTCAAAGAGTATGCCCAGAGGTGGCGTGAACTAGCCGCAAGAGTGCAACCTCCTATGCTGGAGAGAGAGCTGACTGACATGTTCATTGGAACTTTGCAAGGTGTGTTCATGGATCGCATGGGAAGTTGCCCGTTCAGCAGCTTTTCTGATGTGGTTGTCTGTGGAGAAAGAACTGAGAGCCTTATCAAAGCAGGAAAGATTCAAGATCCTGGCTTTTCAAGTTATTCGAGTGCTAAGAAGCTATCCTCTGGGGCACCCAGAAGGGGAGAAGGTGAGACAAATGTTGTGCACCGTCGAAGGAGTGTGAACAGAGGACAATATCGTCAGGTCGCTGTTGTGACTATCCCAGCCACTCAAACTCAACAGCAACAGAGAAGACCAACTCAGCAGTATCAGACTCCACAACACCGTCCTCAGCGGCAGGCTTACCAGCCTCCCATTGATAATCAAGCTGGTACAAGTAATGAGAGGAAGAAGATCATTTTTGATCCAATCCCCATGTCCTACTGTTCGCTGTGAATTTTGGCGAACAACCTCTGGTTTACCAAAACTTTATAGAATTGGGTTACTTGCAGGATCAACCACACAAATCCTAGGACATGTGCAAAATCTAGATGGTCTTAAAGATGTCTTGAATCGCTCTCGTGTTTTTCATTTCTGTTCTCTCTAAGTGTTTTATGTTGAAATGTGTTGATTTAGGTGTTAAGTGGATGTAAATTTAACAAGATAAAGTAAATGGCGGAAAATAACAGACGAAACGTAAAGCGTCGAAAAGGATATAGTGCAGAAAAATAAATGACTGGAAAACATAAAAGAGATTTGTAAAGAAACTTTGAACTTTTATAAAATAAACTTTGAAGGAATTGGTGTTTGTTTACACATACATTTTCCAAATATGACTCTTTTCTCTCACACGGGTACTTTGAGTATTTTCAGGAATTCTGTATAAGTAATTCTGCACACCTTTTTTCGATAACAACTACCCTATTTATATACAAATAACATAACTGTTACTAACTGCTAAATCCTAAAAACTGTGACAAACGGCTTCTTTTCCTTTCGCCAGATGCTTCCACACGTCTTCTACCAAACGTCACAACTCTTCTGAATTTTGAATTTGTATTTTTACACTTTACGTCGAAATGACGTCTCTCTCCAGAATTTGTCGAATTGTCGAAATACTCCAACATCCTCCACGTCTGTCAAAGGTGCCTTTCTATCTGCAAATATCTTGTCGAAATGTCGAAGCTTCAATTTTGTCGAAGTGTCGAACAACACTTATCAACCAAAACCGTTTATCCCAAATCATCATGTGTCGAAAGAAACACTTTGTACACCAAATCTTATGGCGTCGAAAAAACATGTATACAAATTGCCCCCCAGCAAAGACGTTTCGACTGTGTTTTCTGGAGAAACAGTCATTTGTTGTCACCCAGTGTTTCGATGCCATGTCATTTAATCTTCATTAAATGCAAATCTGATGATCTCAATTTCCAATGCAGGTTCATCATTACACTTTTTTTTTTCACAATGTCACGTCTAGCCCACGTTCACAGCCTACTTCCATCATTTCTTCACATCATGGTCTCTTTTCAACTTCCACCTCTTTATCATCTCCGTCAGAAGCGGCCACGTGTCCCACTAACATCATTACCTTCATAAAACGTTTCAATATCTTCTTCCTATAAATACCCATAAACCTTTTCCTTAAACCCTTTTCCGCTTCAGACTTCCCTTCTTCATACCCATTTCTCAAGCTTTCATATTCTTCTGAGAAATCTCTCTGAGTTTTTTTTTTTAGCAATGGCGCCTCAAAAACCTTCAAGCAGCAAACCCTCCAAGAAGAAACAAGACTCAGCTTTTCCCCCTGTGCATGATTTAAAAGTGCCAATGACCATTGGAAATCAACATTATGTTCCGGAACCTCCAAATGAGAAAGAAAAAGACTGCATCTATAAATCTCAGGTACTAATCCCTGTTCTTATTTCTGGAAATTATCACGCTATGTTAGGTCCCCTCCCGAACCCAGAGATTAAACTAGAGCGCTTAAGAGAGTTTTTTCCATATTACTTTCACACAAAACCCATAGGTGCTGGAAGAGAACCTCAGCCTAAAGAGAAAGTAGCAGAACAAAAAGATGCATCGAGTTCGACGGATCTTGGAAAGTTGGACTTAGCTTATTTGAATTATCCCAGGATATTTAGAACTTGCCCATGGTCGAAAGATCCTTCTGATTACGTATCTTGGTTAGATAAAGTCGAAAAAGTTAAAGGGGCTTTTTGGAAAGAGGTTGGCATTTTCGACCTCATCCAGTTGTCGAGAGTAGGACCCAATATCTGCCCAAACATGCTTTTGGCTTCTCTCTACTTCTGGGATAGTACTTACAACACCTTTCACCTTCCTTGTGGGATGGTTACGCCTACCCTTTTCGACGCCGCAGCCATTGTTGGTCTTCACCCCAATGGTATAGATTTCGACCCTACTGTCTTAAGTGAAGATACCATTGCTTTCGAAACTAGCCTTGCACCCTATTCTTTATTCATGTCCCATTACCATGATAAGAGTACCACTGAAGTTTTAGATGTCGAACATATAGCCTTTTTGACACTATGGCTGTCCAAATATGTGTTCTGTTCTCGCTCTCTTCAAGTTGCCAAGAGATTTATCACCATAGCCAATCAGCTTCATGCAGGCACGAAACTATGTTTGAGCGAAATGATTCTGGCGAATCTCTATGAATCTCTGAGCGAGAGCGTACATTTCTTAAAGAACACCAAAACCCAAGGGAAAATCAACTTATCAGGACCTTTTTGGCTCTTGCAACTATGGCTCAATGCCACCTTTGAAGCAAACCTTCCGGTAGCACCAGAAATAGATGAAGAAGAAGTAAACAATAGGACTGTCGAATGGCCAAGATTAGTGCTACTAACACCAACTGATGAAGGAATCAGCCTTCGACAAGCTTTTAAAAGCTATATTATGATGTTTGCTAAGAGTCATCAATTTACTTCGACCATGGCCCCTTTTGCCGATAGAAAAATTGGACCTAAGTGGTTTACCCAACAACTGCCTTTGGAGATGCAAAAAGATGAAAACACATTTCTAAATGTTTGGGAATCATTTTTAACCCCGAGGCTCCTGTTTTCTTACCGTAACACCACCAAAAACCAAATTGCTTTGATAGTTTATCAACCCAACTTTGTTTCTAGACAGTTTGGTTTAATCCAAATCAAACCTCAACCTATATTCCCCAAAAAGGGGTCCATTATCTTTTATAACTCCCTTCACACTGAGGATGAAGGCAAAGAGCTGTCGAAGAAACTAGCTGATGATTCTCTCGACATTCGACCAGTTATCTTCCGACCATCATTCCTATGCACTCCTGAGTTTGATGAATGGTGGAAGGATTATTATTTCAACAAATTTTTTGACGTAGCTGCTTTTGCTACACATTTGACAAATGCTTTCGCTTTTGTGCAGGATCGGACCAAAAAAGGTATTCAACGACACATTAAGGAAATACAGAAATTTCAAAAATATTTTGAAACTGCGTATAGACCTGATGATCTTAGTCGAACCATATGCGAAGCAGCGGCTGAATTAAAACGTAAATTGACAGAGAAATTTAAAAAACTGTCATTGCCTTCCAATCTTTCACTAGAGGCGCGCTATGATTTGGCTTTCCAATGTCATCCACCAAAATTTCCTCCTTTGCCCACTGCTGACTTTGGGGTGGCGTTTGGTTTTCCACTTCCAGACTGGTTCCTTTGTGGGGATTTTATGAAAATTCTTCGTCAAAAGTATCAAAAACCTGCTGAGCGTGTGGTTCCGACTAAGTATCATCTGGACGAATATCCAGGACACCTTCATATTGGAATAGAACACGTTCGCGTGGAAGATCCCATTCTTGAAGGTGTTCACAGAAAAACATGATTTTTTTTCATTCTAACTGTCTTATCATGTCTCTCTTATATTTGTTTCTGAATTTTCTTTCTTTCCTTAGCCGTGAAGATCCCTGCTAAAAAAACTGCTGTCGAAGCGTCGCCCAGTACTGCCAAGAAGCCTTCGACAAAGGTACAAAACTTTTCTCTTCTTATTATTTTCCTTCCATTATTCAAACTAATTGGCTTTGGCCTGTATGACTAGGTAAGCCGAAAACCCCCAACAATCCAAAAGAAGAAGATCGAAGAGGAGAGAGAAGAGGGTAAAGTCCCTAATGAAGAGTCTGGTGACGAATCTCCAGAGTTAATCCCTCCCCCTCAGAAGAAGAAGAAACTCACGAAGGTCTCTTCCCAAAGATCCATCGTTAAGTCAACTAGGAAGGATTCTACCAGTACTTCCCCTGCTAAGCCTCAGTCGAAAGATACAGAGAGTGGAAAGTCCAGCTTTATTGCTGAGAATCCTGAGGTAAGTCTTTATTTCGACGGCATATGTTCACTTTTCCTACATCTTTCTTCTAAATCTTAAAATTGTTTTTTTTTAGGAACAAGTGGATGTCGAAAGAACGTCTGAGCAGATTCTGGAGGAAACAGCCCCAGAGGAAGATGTCCACACAAATGACCATGACATGCAAACCGTAGCAGAGTTCGACACTACAGTGGGTGAAGCTTCTGAAGATGAATCTCCTCCTCATCCAGGCTTACATGTTGCACCTCAGGGTGATGATATTGAAATGGAGGTTGTGGTTGAAGATGATCCGGAGGATGGAGCTGCCAGAGATGGGGACAACCAGTCGAAACGAACAGAGGTTGAGCATACTTCGACGCGAAACACTCCACCTGCTCCTGACCGGACCCAAGGGGGTGGCAAATCAACTGGTTCGACCAGTTTCTCCCGCGAGGAACTCGAAAATCTCAAAGTGCAAAGACCTTTGGAGTATCTGAAGACCATGCTTAGCACCCGTTTTAACTTCCAGGATTCTTCGCAGAGTAGTTCGACCACTTCCGGGGCAACTTCTGAGGCATCATCACTAGGCAACATCTTGGCCAAAATTAAGACGAAAATCCTTGATGTCGATTTGTTTAAAGTCTTGGATGAGAATCCTCTTGCTCAAATTAGTCTTAAGACAATTTTGAAGCAAGTGAATGTCCTGGAAGCCTCTGCTGAGATTGGAAGTTTTGTGATGGAGCTGATGACTCTTATTGACTTGGCCACTGCAGATCTTCATCGTCAAAGGGATCTTACTACTCAAATCTCCTCCAAGTCTGAAATTCAAACTGCTGAATGGGATGCCGTTTCGACTTCGACTGACAAAGTTTCAAAATTGCAAAAACTCTCTGAAACGTATGTCGAAGAAGTTGCCGCTTGCGATGACAATATTCAAAAATGGAAAACGCAGATAGCAGCACTTCAAGAAAAGATCTCTCAAGAGGAGAAACGTAAGGCATCTCTTCAACAACCCAAACAAAGCGAGATTGACGAAGAATTGAGGATGGGTATTCGACATGCAGAAAGAGCCCAGCAACTTAGTCAGGAGATTGAGACTCTCTCCACTCACAAAAGTCTTTGTGATCATCGACTCCAGTTTCAAAGGCAGAAATTCGCCACTTTGAAGGACACTTTTGCCAATTTTAATTTTTAGTCGAATTTATTTAGCAACTCTCAGCCCTTTGAGGCTTTTTTTTGTAATAACTTTTGAATGCCATTTTTATTTGGCCTATTTTATCACAATTATGTTTTGCACTTATTCTGTTACTACTTTTACTTCCTGCAATATAGGCTTATATTTTTTCAAATACTTGCCATTTATTTTTAGGATTCTCCTATCCTTCTCTATTTCTTCTATTTCGTACGCGCCGTTCGAAAATGTTCTCAAGACCTGGAAAGGTCCCTCCCATTTAGGAGACCATTTTCCCATTAATTTATCCTTTCGATCCATAGGAAGGATTACTTTCCACACAAGGTCGCCTGTTAAGAAAGTCTTGAATCTTACTTTCTTATTGTAGAATCTTTCGACTCTCTCCTTTTGTCTTCTTATTAGGTCTAGTGCGCGCAACCTTTCTTCGTCTAAATCCACTAGTTCGTCCATCATCATGCTCCAATATGTATCTGATGGGATTTCATGATGCCTTTGCACTCTAACTGACTGCAGATATATTTCGACTGGCAAAACTGCATCATGTCCGTAAGTCAACTTGAATGGAGTCGCGTTAGTTGCCTCTTTGGGGGACGTTCGACAAGCCCACAAGGCTTGATCCAAAGTCTTATGCCAATTTCTAGGTTTTTTCCCCACATGCTTCTTAATCAAGTTTATCACTACCTTGTTGGCCGCTTCAACTTGCCCGTTTGCTTGAGCGTAATAAGGTGTCGAAGTAAGGAGCTTAAAACCTGTTTCTTGTGCAAACTTCTGCATGTTTTTACCGGTGGACACAGATCCTTGATCTGTTGTTATTGTCTCAGGTATCCCAAATCTGTAAATTATGTATTTTTGGATAAAGTCTATGACCGCTTCTTGATCCACATTCGCCAAAGGTATAGCTTCGGTCCATTTTGTGAAATAGTCTATCCCAACCAAAATGTACCTTTGCCCTTTTGAGGAGGCTGGTCGAATCTCCCCGATCAAATCCAACGCCCATCCTCTGAATGGCCAAGGTTTTATAATTGAGTGCAACTCACTTGCAGGGACATGGGGTATGCCTGCATGTACTTGACATTCCTGACAACCTTTTGCGAATTCGACACAATCTTTCAGCATTGTTGGCCAATACATTCCTTGTCGAAATAAAAGCCACTTCATTTTGTGACCTGCTTGGTGTGCGCCACACGCTCCACTGTGTACATTTGACAAGGCTATGTAGGCTTCGTCTTCACTCAGGCATTTCAACAAAACTCCTTCTGCAGTCTTTTTGAACAATTCATTTCCCAAAAGTACGTAACTCAAAGCTCTGAATTTTATCTTTCTTTCTGCTTTCTGATTTGGGTCTTGTAGATAATCCTTGACAGGCTTTCTCCAGTCTGTTATTCCTGAATCATCTATGTTGAATATTTCGAAGTTTTCTTCGTCACCGTATCCTAATCTTATTGACTCTAGGTCTGATGGGGATAACTTGGTGGATACGACTCTTCCTCTAACTTCAATGGCTTCTTCTAACTTCTCCTTCGACACTTTGTATCCGGACGCTAGTTGAGCCAGATCATTCGCTTCTTGGTTCTCCAACCTGGGGATGTGCCTGAAGACGACATTGTCGAAAGCCTTGAGAAGTCTATTGGCTATTACAAAGTACATGATTAAATTCTCTTTCACGCACTTATACTCCTTCGTCAACTGCTTTATTACTAGTTCGGAATCACCCATTATTTCGACTCTCGTTGCCCCCAATTTCAACAAGATTTCAAGTCCGGCGATCAAAGCTTCGTATTCTGCTTCATTGTTTGAACACAGACTTTCAACTTTGTACTTGAATTTTGTTGGAATTTTTTCAGGAGAAATAATCAACATTCCAACGCCTGTTCCATTTCTATGACTGGAACCGTCGAAGTACAGTTTCCAAGGTTCTAGCTCGACGTATTCCACGTCCTCGTTTATAGAGTGGTCTGCTATAAAATCAGCGACCACTTGTCCTTTTACTGCTTTTAAAGGCAGATATTTCAAGGAGTATTCTGTTAAAGCTAAAGCCCATTTTCCAATTCGACTATGTAAAATAGATTTAGATAACATATACTTTATTACGTCGAAATGGGAAGAAATATATACATCGACAGGTTTTATATAATGCTTTAGTTTGATACAAGAGAAATATACACACAGGCATAACTTTTCTATAATGCTATATCTAGTTTCGGCATCGTTCAGGACTCTACTGAGATAATAAATGGCCCTTTCGACGCCATTCTCATCTTCTTGACACAACATACTTCCTAATGTTTTGTCTGATGCCGAAATGTACAATCTCATATTTCTCTTTCTGCAAGGAGACATCAGGATTGGGGGATTAGCCAGGTACTCCTTGATTTTGTCGAAAGCCGCTTGCTGTTCTTGTCCCCATGCGAAGTCTTCTTTCTTTAGTCGAAGTAGGGGAGAGAAAGCTTGTGTCTTTCCACTGAGGTTGGAGATGAATCTTCTGAGAAAGTTGATTTTCCCTAGCAGAGACTGCAACCCCTTTTTGGTTGATGGCGCTTTCGCTTCCATTATGGCCTTGGCTTTATTTTCGTTTATTTCGATCCCCTTCTTATGGACCACAAAGCCTAAGAAGTCACCCGCATGAAAGTTTCGATGAAGTCATGAAAGATGGAATTCATGGCGCGTTGGTAAGTTGCTCCAGCGTTCTTTAAACCGAAAGGCATTACTACCCATTCGTACGTTCCTATGGTTCCAGGACAACGGAAAGCCGTTTTAGGAACATCTTCTTTAGCGATAAAGATTTGGTTATAGCCAGAGTATCCGTCTAACATGCTTAAGTACTCATGGCCGGCTGCAGCGTCTATGAGCATTTCTGCTACTGGCATAGGATATTCATCCTTTGGGGTAGCCGAGTTTAAGTCTCGAAAATCAATACATACCCTAAGTTTGCCATTTTTCTTAATTACTGGAACAATATTTGCAATCCAATCGACATACCTGGTTGTGCGGATGAACTTGCACCTTAGAAGTCTTTCGACCTCTTCTTTTATTTTCGACAGGATTTCTGGTGCGAAGCGTCTCGGAGTCTGCTTTACTGGCTTCTTCCCTTCCATTATTGGCAACTGCATTTCGACCAGACTTCTGTCAAGACCAGGCATTTCGTCATAATCCCAGGCGAAGCAATCTTTGAATTCTTTCAGCAACTGGACTATTTCGACTTTGAACTGGGGGTCCATTTTTGCGCTTATGTACGTTGGTCTATGTTCTGCCCCCACTCCTAAGTTTATTTCTTCTAAAGGATCCTGCGCCACCATCTTCTCGTTTGTTGACACCGGATCTTTTTCGAACCCTAGAGGTTCGTCGTCGTAAATGGCGTCAAGCTTTTGGTGTTGCCATCCGCCCATTTGGTTGGTGACATGATCCTCCGCAACGTCTTCTTGGGGACATTGTTTGTTGGAGTTCTCTTGGTTGGCTTCAACAGCCATATTTTTTACTTCAGCCTCAAGGGCCTCTTTTAGTTTGTTTTCGGCTATGTAAGCCGTAATCTTTTCGATCGCTGATTGTTCACTCGTCATCGTCGAATTCACTACCCCATCCCGTCGGCGCTATATGAGTGGTTCCCCATATGTAAGTTTCGCCAATCACCTCTTTATCCCACTGGAAACCATGCGTTGGATGCAAGTACATGGAACAATAGGCATTGTCTGTCGTCTTCAAGTCGAATTTTGCCGGGCTACAGGGAGGTATATGAGCCAGGTTTTTGTCGAAGCTTTGGTTGTTGACTGTGTTTACCTCTGTCATAAAGTAGCTTTGGTCAGCCTCGATGTTTTCGACGATTCCATCTGGTCTCCATATGGCTATCCGCTGATGCATTGAAGAGGGTACAGCTCCCACGCCGTGAATCCACTCCCTACCAAGCAGCAGGTTGTAGTTGGCTTTCGAAGCGATGACTATGAACATTGTAGGCCTTGTTATGGTTCCTACAGTTAAGTTCACTTGGATGACTCCCATGGTTGTTCCTATCTTCCCTTCGTAATTCGACAGCACCATGTTGTGAGGCTTCGCGTCCGAATCGTCTTTTCCAATCTTCTTCAGCATGTAGTGGGGCATCAAATTCACTGCCGCTCCTCCGTCCACCAGAATCTTATTCACGCCAACATTTTCCACCTTTCCTTTTATAAACAGAGGTTTCAAATGCGCTTTCATGGAGTCGTCTGGTCTTTCGAAGAAAGCGTTCTGCTCTTCGACACATCCGTTGTTCATCACGTAGTAGCAGACGGGCTTGTGTGCCATTGTTTCTTCTTCCATTTCGTCTCCTTCATCCTCAATTTCCATGACTCTATCATAGTCTCTGGGGAGAACAGAGACCACGTTGCAAATCACGTCGAAGGATGCTTCTGAGTCAGAGTTAAAACTGTCGGTTACTTCATCATCTTCCTGCATCTTCTCTTTCGACGCCACCGATTCGACAACTCTGCTAGGATTGATCTGGAGGGGAGTCTCTTTCCTGCTCCCTGTCTGACGATTGTTGCTAGATTCTGCTATGTCTGGGTCATTCATGTTCTTTTTCGCCATCTCTATTTCTGCCCTCTTCTGCCTTTGGAACCTCCTCCACTGGGACCTGGACATGGGATTTTTGCCTTTGTAATTCTCTGAAGGGTATGGTCTTGGCTTGTGTTTTTCCATTTCCTTCTTGCCCTCCATCGACGCGCCTCTCTGAACCTCGAACTTTCCCCATTTCTTCTGCCCCTGGGCGTCTCTAACAGGTTGAACCCATTTGTCGTCCGTTGCTTTGTCAGATGGTTTATAGGTGTTCTGGCGTCTCTCTCCGTGCCTCCACTGGTGGTGATCACTTCTCCTTGGGTCATATCTCGCTGTTCCCCAATTCTCTTTCCTCTTGGTCTTATTCACCGCTTCCAGGTTGGTTGCTGCCTTCCTGTCGAAGACTGCGCTGCAGCGTGGGCACAACATCACTTCGGTTTTCATCCTCTGGCATCTCTTGATGAATTCCATTAAATTTTCCTCCTCTCTAGGATACGCCAGCCTCTGGTACTCTTTCTGATGACGATCTTCGCCCTCTTTGACCTGGTCCTTCTGAGATATTTCTACCATGTTCACTCCACCATCTTGTCCGTCGGCGATGCTTAATTCGTTCATCTTCCTGATGAGCCTCTCTTCTTCGCCTTCGACGCCTTTTGGTGTTTGGTCGAACTCTTTCTCTGGGAAGCAGCACCAAGATATGGTCCTGGGACCATGTTTGCAACAGCATTTGTTCCAATTTCTTCTGGGATCTTCCACTGTCCTACGCAGAATCCCACTGATCATGGGCTTCGAAGGACCGTTAGCGGCTTCCGCTTTGATTTTTGTGACTTCTTTACTGAAAGGCCCCATAGTGTTAACGCAGTTGGCGATGTCACCTTTCTTTGTTTTGTTAAAATCAAGGCCTTCAGCAGCCTTGTTTTTTATTGCAAGGTCTTCAGTAACCCTCTCCTTTGTATTAGGGGAATGCTCAATTGCGTCGACTGTTTCCTCATTGTTTTCTGAAGAATCATCTCCCCAACCGCTTGGTTGGATTGTGTTGATGTCGATCTGCGAGCTTGCCGGCGCGTTATACTTCACAAGATAATCGTATTTCCCACTTGGCTGTCCCAAGCGGTCCCAATTCTCCTCTTGTCGAAACTCCACCTTCTCGACAGCATTGTCCTCGTCCTCTTTGTCGAAACCTTCAGTAGTTTCTATTCTTTTCTGGCTTGCAAGATCATCAGCAATCTCGACCATGTTGACATTTGCGTCGAAACTTCCAGGGGCTTCCACCATTTCCAAATTGCCATCAGGGGCAACTTCGGCCTCCACCATGTTCACGACGGATGGTTCAGCATAGTGGGCTTCGACTGCTTGCATAGGATTCGAGTCGATCTTCATCTGTTGTTTTGGTTTGTCACCAAACTTCAATCTTCCGTCACGGATGGCATTTTGAACGAGATCCCTGAAAAGGAAACAACGAGACGTCTTATGGCCCAGGAAATTATGATATTTACAAAAACCTCTCTTTTTCTGTTGTTCCATAGGCGGTTCTTTAGCGCCTGGTGGTTTTATTAATTGACCATCTTTTACTAACAGGTCGAAAATTTCGTCACATTTAGTTATGTCGAACGTATAAGTCCTTTTGGGGAACTTATCGTTGGTTTCGACTGGGTTTCCGTTCGACGGAGTTAGTACTTTGCACGAATAAGGTGGCCCTTGTTTTAGTTCTGCTAGGTCGATTTCTTGTTCGTCGAAGCTACTTGGTTCGTGTTCGTCGAACTCCTCATCTTGGCGAACCCCTACATAGGCTACCCTTTCTTTTTTATTCTTATTTGCCCTGACTTTTTCGTCCCTTAACCTTTCGACCTGTCTCACTCTATCCGCTAATTGTGCCATATCCCTCAGATACTGGGTATCTAGTTTCTTCCTTATAGAATAGTCTAATCCCCCTGCGGCCATTTCGACCAACTCATGTTCTGGCACTGGGGTGAAACATCTAGCCTTTAGCAATCTGAACCTATTTAAATAATCATCTATTGGTTCGGAGTGTTTTCTCTTGACACTGGCTAATTCTTTCAGACTTATTTTCGTTTGTCCCATGTAGAATTGTTCATGGAACAGCCTTTCTAATTGGGTCCACGTGTATACTGAGTTTGCAGGCAAAGATGTAAACCAAGTAAACGCGTTTTTTGTTAAGGAACTAGGGAAATATTTTATTTTCAAATTTTCGTTACGGGCTATCTCCCCTGCCTCGATCAGGTAACGTGCCACATGTTCTATCGTGGATTCACTAGTGTCCCCTGAGAACTTTGTGAACTTAGGGACTTTCCACCTTGGTGGCATTTCTTCCTGCAAAATATATTCTGATAGTGGGGATGCGTAACTAGGCCTTTGTAAACCCATGTTCATCCCATTTTGTGCCATTATCGTTTCGACCATGGCTGCCAAGTTGTTTTCGACAGGCGGATTATTATACCGTATCCGTTGTTGCAATACAGCATCCGCGTCCTGGCCTCTCTGGATTACTATCCTTCTAGGCTCTTGTGGAATGGGGATTTCGACACGAGGCTGTTCGACTACATCCTCTTGGTTTCTGACGTTCGTTTGAGGATTGTCTAACGGTATCTGGTTTATCGTAGGTTCTTCCTGGACCGCTACCGCTGGGTTATGAATCACTTGTTCTCTGTGTCGAGTTTGAGGGACTCCGAAGAAATCAGCAAGGCGCGTCATCTGCGCTGCCAATACTTGGTTTGTTTGAGTGGTGTTTTGTATTAGTGGATTAAACACCGCTCCCATTTGTTGTGTCAACATTTGGACCATATCATGATTACTCTCGTCCATCTGCTGTCTAATTACTTGCGCCGAATTATTTGTCATCGGCGGCACGTAAAGTGGTTGTTAATTCAATCTACTCACATTTCCAGCATATCCTGACCCTTGTAAGGGTGAAGACACGTTGGCCATTGAATCTGAATATATTAACGGGGAATTATGTAAATTTGCCATCACCGAAGTTGGCATTCCGAAGGGTTGTTCCCTACCAGGCGGAGGCATGGTGAAATTCGTTACAAAAGGCCTAGAAATGTTTCCCACAGGGGGGGGGTGTCCCAATGGGCATTTGCTGTGCCCTGAAGGACGAACTAGGCGCGTTTTGTGACATCGAAACCGCTGGTATCGACCCCGCTGACGAAGGTACAGCCTCTGACACAGGAACCGATCCTATATTGCCTTCTGTCGAAGGGACAGGGTTAGATGCTGGGATGGATTCGTTAGGATTGTTTGGCTGGTTCGCCATTTTCCTTACTCTTGTTCTTTTAGGTATTTCTACTTCGGATACGGCTAATTTACCGCTTCTCAGTCTCATACAAACGAAGGACAGATTTTGACTAGCGTTTATCTAACTTTCTAAAAATTTTTGCACTGTCCCACTGGGCGTGCCAATTTGTTCACTGTGAATTTTGGCGAACAACCTCTGGTTTACCAAAACTTTATAGAATTGGGTTACTTGCAGGATCAACCACACAAATCCTAGGACATGTGCAAAATCTAGATGGTCTTAAAGATGTCTTGAATCGCTCTCGTGTTTTTCATTTCTGTTCTCTCTAAGTGTTTTATGTTGAAATGTGTTGATTTAGGTGTTAAGTGGATGTAAATTTAACAAGATAAAGTAAATGGCGGAAAATAACAGACGAAACGTAAAGCGTCGAAAAGGATATAGTGCAGAAAAATAAATGACTGGAAAACATAAAAGAGATTTGTAAAGAAACTTTGAACTTTTATAAAATAAACTTTGAAGGAATTGGTGTTTGTTTACACATACATTTTCCAAATATGACTCTTTTCTCTCACACGGGTACTTTGAGTATTTTCAGGAATTCTGTATAAGTAATTCTGCACACCTTTTTTCGATAACAACTACCCTATTTATATACAAATAACATAACTGTTACTAACTGCTAAATCCTAAAAACTGTGACAAACGGCTTCTTTTCCTTTCGCCAGATGCTTCCACGCGTCTTCTACCAAACGTCACAACTCTTCTGAATTTTGAATTTGTATTTTTACACTTTACGTCGAAATGACGTCTCTCTCCAGAATTTGTCGAATTGTCGAAATACTCCAACATCCTCCACGTCTGTCAAAGGTGCCTTTCTATCTGCAAATATCTTGTCGAAATGTCGAAGCTTCAATTTTGTCGAAGTGTCGAACAACACTTATCAACCAAAACCGTTTATCCCAAATCATCATGTGTCGAAAGAAACACTTTGTACACCAAATCTTATGGCGTCGAAAAAACATGTATACACCTACGCCGAACTATATCCCACTCTGTTAGAGCGGAACTTGATTACTCCCAGAGAGCCGCCGCCCATACCCGTCAACCCTCGGTGGTGGTATAGGCCTGAGCAGCATTGTGTGTATCATTCGGGTGCTCCTGGTCATGATGTGGACAGTTGCTTTTAGCTGAAGATGAAGGTGCAAGACCTTGTGAGGTCAGGTATTCTGATCTTGGAGGATTTAGGTCCCCGTGTTAATCAAGTCTGAAGATAACAAGTCCTGGGCTGGCGCTGACTTTTTCTTCAAAAGGGTTGTTCTGAAAACAGAAGTTGCTGATGCAAGAGATATTGACAGTTGTCATCCCCGGTGGGATCTATCACAATTGGGTCACTGTGGGCTTTCCTACAGTTGTTCATAAGTCAGAGCAATAATCACTTTGTTTAAAAACCCTTCTCCCATGCCAAAAGGAGAAGTGATGACATTGTTGGCAACATTTTGTGCAATGATATTTTCATTCAAATAAATTCATGTTAAAACATTTGTTTTTCCATTTGTTTTCTCTTTTCGCTTTTTACATGAAATTGGTGATCACAAAAAACCCTAAAAACAAGAATAAAAGCAATCTTTTCATCTGCATAATGATTGTCTTGTTTGTTTTTCAAAAAGCTTTTCATCTCTAAATCATTATGCAGGTTGTTTCTCAAACCCATTAAACATAATGATCGGACGTCATCTCCCAATTTTGAATTCCCTGTATTCGAAGCGGACGAAGATGATGTTGAAGGGATTCCTGACGAGATTTCCCGATTTCTTGAGCAAGAAAAGAAGATCACTCAGCTGCATCTCGAGAATCAGCAGAACAGCCAACTGGGGCATTATTAAAAAAAAACAAAGAAAAAAAAACAAAAAAAGAAAAAAAGAAAGAGGAGGGTGCAAAATCAAAAGAAATCAAAAGCAAAATCAAGAAAGAAAAAAAAAAACAAAAGAGACATAGCACCCTCAAAGTCCCAAGTTGACTGATGCTGAATTCGATCGAGAAGAAGAGATCAACTGCCAGGTGTCATGGTCGGTTATATCAGCAGAGAGTGACGAAAGCACGCGATAAGAAGGTCAAGCCTCGTGCGTTCCGAGGGACTTTGTGCTCAAGAAAGTCTTGTCTTTCGTGCCCGATTCCAGGGGCAAGTGAACTCTACAAGCTATGAATGTCCATATATTGTCAAGAGAGCCTTTTCAGGCAATGTTTTGACACTTACAACAATGGATGAAGAAGTTCACTCGTCCTGTGAATTCCGATTCAGTCAAGAAATACTTCGCCTAAAACAAAAAAAAACAGAATAGCTCGCTAGATTGAGCACCCCACACTGGGGCAATCTAGGCAAAAAGGAGCGTCTCGGTGGATTGAAAACCCGAAAGGGCAATCCAGGCAAAAGTTAGAGACATTGAAAAAAGAATTTACATCCCGCTAGATTGAGCACCTCACACTGGGGCAATCTAGGCAAAAATTAGGGATTTGGCAAGTAACTGCATCTTGACAAGACTGTGCTCTATATCTGTCATCCGTCAGGGATTCTCGATTCGTCATCGACTGAAGCTCCGAATACATCGAAAATTCGGAATGGTAGAGGAAAGGTCATTATGTTCAATGTAGCCCTCTCCAATATATATCACCGATTTCAAACTTGTACAGATCTATGGAGTCTTGCCCTTTGCAGACTACCATTCCATCACATCAATTTGAGCTTTTATCCAATTATTGGCACTCTTATTTGTTTCGACTCAACAAATGTTTTGCATGTTTCTAATTGATAAAGTATCATTGTTTTCAAAATAAACAAATTTTTCAAAAAAAATTGTTCTTAAACGAAGTGAGCATTCACAATGATGGAAGGATACCTAGGAGACCCGCAGTGCTCTCCCGAGGGTGGTATGATTACCAACAGGTAAGACAATGGTTCGTATCTCGAGCAAAACTGTATCTTTGTCCTGTAGAACCTCTCATGGTTTCTCCCCAGCAAGGTGGCTCAGTGCAGTGTTGGTTGAAGTTGTTTATCTTCATGTTCCCGGCGGTACAACTTTTTTCCTCCAAGTCCTTGTTAGCACTTATGGTGGGGCATCCCCAGTAGAGTGCTGTTTGAACCCTATTGTGGGGCATCTCTAGCAAGTTTGCAAGTTTGTGGGCCAGTTCCCAGGCAGAGCGTTGATTGAAGACTTCAACTTTCCTCTCTCCAGCAGAGCAGTCTTCCTCTACCCCCAGCATGGGTGCTTTTCTTTGAAGATTCAGTATTTGGTGGATCGACATCCCAGTACTCTGCCATATCCTCAGATAGATCCCTCAGTGGAGTTGTTTGCGTAAGGAGCTTTATCAATGCCTATCTATCCTCATCAGAGATCTGTTTGCTTCTTGGTATCTCTGATTTTCAGCACGAGTTGTTGCGGCACGTCTGCCTGTATGCTGAACTCTGTTCTCCGGTTGTGACCGACGATCCCTCCGGAAGCCTCTTGTGGCTCTTCCTCCCCTGCAGGATGGTATTGTTCCCTGATGTCCCAATTTACAACAGATCGCGTTTTCTCTCTGGTGATCTTTGGTTGTCTCTCCGGGTGGTTGATTCCCGGACCTGTGTGTTGGGCATGTCTGTTTGTCAGCATTCATCATACATTTTAGGTATAATGCATACATGCACAATCATAACATTCAGATACTCATGATGCAGCTGTTGCCGTGTATCTGTTGATGATTGTCTCCTGCTATTTGGTGATGCAAATCTCTCCAGTAGATCCTCCTTAAGCAAATGTGGGTGTGTCTGATCTCTCCATGTAGAGCCATCCCCTTAAGCAGAAAGTGTCTATCCTTTCCTGCCATTTCCCCACTGAGATACATCCTCGTGGATGACGGTTGTTTCCGTTCCCTCCCTACACGGGATGGGTTTTCCCTATTGAGTTCTTTCCTCATTAGGATGAGTCCTGTTTCAGTCTGCCTATTTGGATCGATCCTAAATTGGCTTCCTGTTGGCTGTCTCCGGTGCTTCCCTGGGGCATAAATGAATAGTCGCTCACTAACCGGTACTCATTCATCTTATCCTCAGCGGAATTGGTGGCTTCTACCTACGAACAGGTAGCTGTAAGTCCTTTCTTTACGGTCTTCTACCCACTACCCGGTAGTTGTAAATCCTTTCTGCTCACTTTGTCTCTCAGTAGATCGTTTGGTGGCCTCTACCTACTAACCGGTAGTTGTAAGTCCTATCTTTGTGGTTTTCTACCTACTAGCTGGTAGTTGTAAAATCCCACTTTCATCCCCTTGGTGGAGTTAACCCTGTGTGCTCATCCTATCGATGACTGGTTACTTTTCCGTGGTTTTCTACCTACTAACCGGTAGATGTAATCCCCTCTTTGCAGTTATCAGTATCCGGTTTGCGGTATTGAAACTCTTTTCCCCTCTGGATACTTGCCCTGATCAAGCAGTATTGTCCCCATTGGGTCTTCCCCTTCTTTTTGGATATTTGCTCCGAGTTAGCAACCTTATCCTCTTTTGATTGGTCATCTTTTGCATACCTAGTCCTGGTACCCTGATGCCTTTCTTTTCGGTCGTTTATCCATTTGACAACCTACAACCCGGTTATGGATAATCTTCCATGCGAGGTTATTATCTACGTTTTGACGGCTATAGATAATATATCTCATGCACTCTTTGGTCAATCTTTCGATTGTTATCTCCAGCAAAGTAAGATTCGTATTCCTTGTGGAATCGAATGTTCATCCTTTAACAAGTTTGCTTTCGCTCTCTTCAGGATGTTTTCGGTCGTTTATCCATTTAACAACCTACAACCCGGTTATGGATAATCTTCCATGCGAGGTTATTATCTACGTTTTGACGGCTATAGATAATATATCTCATGCACTCTTTGGTCAATCTTTCGATTGTTATCTCCAGCAGAGTAAGATTCGTATTCCTTGTGGAATCGAATGTCCATCCTTTAACAAGTTTGCTTTCGCTCTCTTCAGGATGTTTTCGATCGTTTATCCATTTAACAACCTACAACCCGGTTATGGATAATCTTCCATGCGAGTGTATTATCTACGTTTTGACGGCTATAGATAATATATCTCATGCGCTCTTGGGTCGAAGTCGTCCTCCCCAGTCGAGTAAGATTCGTATTCCTTGTGGAATCAAATGTTCATCCTTTAACAAGTTTGCTTTCGCTCTCTTCAGGATGTTTTCGGTCGTTTATCCATTTAACAACCTACAACCCGGTTATGGATAATCTTCCATGCGAGTGTATTATCTACGTTTTGACGGCTATAGATAATATATCTCATGCGCTCTTGGGTCGAAGTCGTCCTCCCCAGTCGAGTAAGATTCGTATTCCTTGTGGAATCGAATGTTCATCCTTTAACAAGTTTGCTTTCGCTCTCTTCAGGATGTTTTCGGTCGTTTATCCATTTAACAACCTACAACCCGGTTATGGATAATCTTCCATGCGAGGTTATTATCTACGTTTTGACGGCTATAGATAATATATCTCATGCGCTCTTGGGTCGAAGTCGTCCTCCCCAGTCGAGTAAGACTCGTATTCCTTGTGGAATCGAATGTTCATCCTTTAACAAGTTTGCTTTCGCTCTCTTCAGGATGTTTTCGGTCGTTTATCCATCTAACAACCTACAACCCGGGTATGGATAATCTTCCATGCGAGGTTATTATCTACGTTTTGACGGCTATAGATAATATATCTCATGCACTCTTTGGTCAATCTTTCGATTGTTTTCTCCAGCAGAGTTCATCCTACCAGTGGGGTGGACAGGTTTCAGTATCAGATCAGTGTGTGCATCCCCAGCTGAGTTGATCCTACCTGTGGATTGTGTGGGTCGTCCCCGACGGAGTAACAGATATTCCCCAAAGCAGAGTTTATCATATCTGAGGTTTGTATGAGCCTTATCCCCAGAGAGTTTCCTGGTTTATCTTCCCCAGCGGAGCAGTTATTTCCCCAAGCGGAGTTTATCCTACCTGTGGATTGATTGGGATATCCCCAACAATTTTACTTTTGTCAGTAGCAAGCTGCTTTATTACTCCCCAGCGAGTTGCCTTGTCCTCCCCTAGCGGAGTTGTATTGATGGTTCCCCGACAGTTGTCTTGTTCTTCCCCCCAGCGGAGTTGTATTGAAGGTTCCTTAGCACAGTCGTCCTGTGTATTCCCCAGCGGAGTTCTCATCATTATTGCATCTTGCATGTAGTAATCATTGCATACTCAAAACTGCGTAGCATTTCCATTCCATATGGAGCATTACGCCATAAAAAAATTCAAACATATGCATTCATGTGTTCGAACCCCATCAGACTGTATCCCCGGCAGAGGCGGATCATTTTTGTTCAACATTGGCACAGCAAGTCTGCTACAGTTGATTCGACGGCATTCAGAACTGATATCCCCACAGAGGTTTATTTCCTCACCCGATGGTGACAGAAAGTTTGTTTTCTCCTCAGTGAAATTCCCCAGCAAGTGATTGGTATTGCCTTGGCATATTTAAAATGTCCTTCTTGTGATACCAGTAAGTGTCATATCAGCACCCGCGTGTGTTGTTTCTTTGGTGTCGGTAAACACCATCCTTCGGTGATTTCCAGTCATGCGTAAGTGTCTGGTCTTCTTTGGTGTCGGTAAACACCATCCTTCAATGATTTCCAGTCATGCGTAAGTGTCTGGTCATTTTTGGTGACGGTAAACACCATTGTTTCAGTGTCGGTAAACATCGAGTCTCACCCAGTCATCGGTAAATGTCTGGTCATTTTTTGGTGTCGGTAAACACCATTGTTTCGGTGTCGGTAAACGCCGAGTCTCACCCAATCATCGGTAAATGTCTGGTCATTTTTTGGTGTCGGTAAACACCATTGCTTCGGTGTCGGTACACATCGAGTCTCACCCCAGTCATCGGTAAATGTCTGGTCATTTTTTGGTGTCGGTAAACACCATTGTTTCGGTGTCGGTAAACATCGAGTCTCACCCAGTCATCGGTAAATGTCTGGTCATTTTGTTGGTGTCGGTAAACACCATTGTTTCGGTGTCGGTAAACATCGAGTTTTTCCCTCAGTCATCGGTAAATGTCTGATATTTCCCCAGCTAGAAACCCCCAGTAGAGTCATCGGTAAATGTCCTACCTGGTTTTCAGTTGCGAATATTTGTTTGTCTCTCCCCAATAAATTTCTCATCCCCAGTCATCGGTAAATGTCTGGTCATTTCTTTTGATGTCGGTAAACATCATTTTTCGGTGTCGGTAAACATCGAGTCTCATCCCAGTCATCGGTAAATGTCTGATCATTCTTTGTTTTCTTGTTAATAAAATCAAGATCCCCAGAAGTCGTCGGTAAACGTCTTGTCTGGTTCCATCACAAAGATTTTGTCCCTCCCCAAGCAGGGATGCCATCGGTAAATGGCCCAGTTTTCTTCGGTATCAGTAAATATCAAATTCCCAGTTGCAGCAGCCATCGGTAAATGGCCTTGTTGAAGTTGATATCGGTAAATATCAAGTTTTAACCATCGGTAAATGGTTTTTGCTTTTCAGAAGTTGTTTTCCCAGCAGCCATCGGTAAATGGTCTCGCTGAAGTTGATATCGGTAAATATCAAGTTTCCAGTTTTCCAACCATCGGTAAATGGTTTTGCTTTTCTGAAGTTGTCTTGTAGCAGTCATCGGTAAATGACGTGGTTCTTCTTGTATTATATCCAGTCGGTGCAAATTTCTACGGTTCTTTGGTATTCAATCCCTGTTTACCCAGGAAGTCTGACAGCCGTTGCTATCATCCATTCGGGTTCCCAGCTGATTGAATAGGGGCAGCTGTAGCACCTCAAATTTGCACCTATCATTGTACATACATTCTCATATTAGGTCATAGCATAACATGGTTCACTGCATAGCATTGCATTGTCCCTTTGCCTCAAGTGCAAGCCATTCAGAAAAATTAGGTCAAACTGGTCAGGAGATCAGTCAATCAAGCAAGTCAGTGCAATTTTCATTGAGCCAAGGCCCTAGGGTTGGTCCAACATGTTCACATGACTTGGGGATCCATTTGAAGTGTTTAGGTCAAAGATTGGATGTTCAGAAGCCATCAGTCAATGCACAATCAGTCAGGAACCCTAAAAAGTCAAACTTGGTCAACTGTGGCTGATTTTATGGTTTTGATGGATGGATTTGGTTTGAGAGAGCTTATTCATGTCCAAATAGGCCTCATATATCATGGCAAACAACATCATTGAAGAATTTGAAGCCAAATCAGAAATTTCCAAAAATAGAAACTGGACCTGTAATTTTAACTGCCAAAAATGGAAACTTCTTGAGCCTAAACCTACATCATGATACAAGCTTCAAATGAATTTTTGCCCAACATGAAAGTTGAATATCTTGTTCTCCCATTTCCAAAAAGTCCAAGAACTCTCAATTCCCATGTATGGTTGGCAAGATATGATCAATTCATTTTCAAAAATTCTTGAACTTCAAAAGGCCATATCTCTCAAACCATTTGGCCAAATTTGGTGAGGTTTTTTTCAACAAGTCATATTTAACCTCCTCTTTCCAAAAATGTGACCTTCATGTACCAAAACTCTATGGATCAAAATGGCATTTTTTCACTATCATGTTTTAATTTCAAGTGTGGTGCAAAAGTGAGATTGTGAAATAAACATTTTTAATCAGAATGGCCAATTGGGAATGATTTGAAATGTCATTTGTGACTTGCTACAAGGCCCATTTTCGTGCTCCTACCATCACACCTCACCATATGGACAAAATTGGTCATTTAGCAATTGGATTCATTTGAACTAATTATGATTAGCATACACTAAAGCAACCTTAAACAGACAATATATATCATTTTTTCTGCCATTTTGGAAACCCTAGCAGCCATAACATTACACACAGAAAACCATTTCTCTCTAAAAAACATTCATTTTGCACTTTGGAAATTTTCTGCTCAAACTTTCAAAGAAGCACGACCTGCCTTGCTTGCTACCTCATACACCCTCATTTTCAAACTCATTTCAAGTCTCAAATCCCAACTGGAAGCTCATTTCGAGTTCTGTTTTCTCCAAGCCCCATCAATGGCGATTTTCGATTTGAGCATTTTCAAAGGCTGTTGAGCTACAAGTCATTCTCCATTCAACTTTGGGAAGCTTGCTGGACATCTGTTTCACTTCAACACATCCAAACAACACTGTTTCGTTGATTTCTTCAAAATCAAGTAAGAACTCGAGTCCATCCTTTTCCAAAATCATAATATGATTTAGCTAGATCCTGCTTCACTGGTCATTTTAAACTTTAAATCACTAAAAATGGTTAACTGTGCTGGGAGAAATCTGAGTTTAAAGTTTGTTGGTTATTTTTGTTTTGCATGATTCCTTGATGATTAGCTCGAGTTCATGAATTTTAATGGTAGCATGTTGATATGCATTGTTTGTTGATTCTAATGATATGCTTGTTATCCATTTCTGTGACCAAAATTTTTTCGAGTTGATTGGAAGTGATGATGATGGTACTGTATGTTGAAACCCTAAAAAATGCTGCCCAGAACCATGAAATCGCGATTGGCTGTTATGTTTCATTTTGGTTGCATGAAATTCCACTGTTCTATTGCCATGTCCAGTAGCCGTGTGCCACGTCCCAGAGCCATACGCACCGTTTCATTAAACTCCCTCCATTATTACAAAAATGCCATCGGTTCCTTTTATTTAAATTAATTCATTTTAATTGTTCAATATTTATTTCATTTTGGTTACACAACTTACAAAAATCATAATTCATCCATTTTAATTCCAAATTTCATGGAAATTTTTGCATTATGCTCTGCTTGATGTCTAGTATTTTATCATCATTTTTTTTCTGATTTTTTGGATGAGTGAATTTTAAATGGTGTTAGGGTTTGTGACATGTATGCATATTTTGTACCTTTTGCCAAAACCTTTGTGAAATGATGATGCATTATCCAATGGCCCTGAAACTTTTTGTGCGTAAACTAGACACACTCATGGTGATTTTGGTGTAAAGTTTGTGAATTTATCTTATCTGGATTGTGAGTTATGAATTTTTGAAATAGGGTGTGACAATTTGTGTCCCACCATTGATATGCAACTTCATGATTTTTGATACCATTCTTCTTGAACTCCAATTGCTCTGAATTTTTGCATGAACCTTCTCTTGGATGTCTAGTTTACATGTGATTTTTTTTGGAATTATTTGTGGCATTTTCCATTTGTTTGAGATTTTTCTCCCCTGTCTAGTCAAATGTTGACTTTTTGTGACACATCTTGCCATTTCATTTGTGAAATTCTCATACTTTATTAGATGAACTTGAAATTTTACATGTGATTACTAGACATCTTAAGCTTTGTCATGGTGTTGATCCCATTCATTTCTCATATGCTATCACTGATTTATGAATTATTCAAGTTGATACATGTTTGGTTGACTTCTTTGAGTATGCTTGAAATTGTTTTGACTTTCTGATTTTCATTGACTATCTTCCCATGATCCAATTGAGCTGAAATTTTATATGCATGTCATACTGTGGATTGTGATTGCTCATGATTTATTTGGTAATTTTTGGAAATGTTTGAGATTGATTTTGATTCAAGTCTTGCTGTTGACTTCTTTGAGCTTTCATTTGCCATGCTTTGACTTCTTTTGCTTATGAAATGATGATGATGCATGATATGAACATGAACCCAATTGAGTTTGCTTCTTGATTGCTTGAACTTGATTTTGATTGAAATTCATTTGCTGTTTTGACTTTCTTCCCTCTTCTTGACCCTAGGCTTGTCCTAGTGGTCCTGTTGCTTATGTTTGAAGCTATTGTTTCAGGTTAAGCCACAAGTGCTTCAAAGAAACTTATGCAATGTGATTGAGCTTGTTTGTTTATCATAACTAACATATTTGTTTTGTAGGTTGCTTGGCTCACATGCCTTGAGCTTTGTGCCTTGCACATTCTTTTGCTTGATTAATTGTTGATGTCTGTTTCCTTTTGCTTTGTTTTGAAGTTGCATACTAATGTCTGCTTGACTATTTCAGGTGCTTTTAGTTGCTCAGTTCCTTGTGAACTTTTGCTTTGCTTTGCTTGTATAAGCAATTTGCATTGAGGTATATTTCTAATCTTCATGTAGTCTGGAAGACCTGGCCTGTTATTTGGCCAGGCAACTGTCTGAAGTCCTCCTTAAGAGGCAATGTTTTTTATTGTTTAATTTTGTCCCTGTACATACTCAAAGTCCTCCTAAGTGAAGAGGCAATTGGCAGAACCCAAGGGATAAGCAATCTATCCCCTGCTAGTCTGTGTGTCACTCACATTGCTCACACTACCTGTGTTGATGCATAGTGAGTAAAAACCCAAGATCCATAGAGTCTAACTTGTGGAGAGAGTTCCCCCATTCTGAACTCCCACACCTTCTGATATTCAAATGCTCTCCCTGACCAGGGATAAGAGCAATGAGGCACACCCCTCATCTCCTTTCATCTGCTTCACCTTGGCTCTCAATGTCAAGGTTAAGAGCAACCTTTACCCAGTTCCAGAGGTTTGTTTGTTGAGGTTGATATGACCCCTCGACTAAAACCTAGCCTTGTTTGAGCCCCTTGCTTGTGTATAGTGTGTGCTACCTGTGCTTGTATGTTTGTTTGACTTGCTTCCTGTGCAAGTTAGGTTTAGTTTAGACTAATCCTTGTTTGCTTTCGCCCTCGTTGCGATCCTTTCTCTCGCCCTCGTTGCGATCGAGACCTCCCCTTTCTCTTGCCCTAGTTGCAATCGAGACCCTTCTTGCTTCCTGTGCAAGTTAGGTTAGGTGTGACTTGCTTCCTGTGCGAGTCATGTTTAGGATAGGCTTGCTTCCTGTGCAAGTTAGCTAGAAACCTTAACTTAGGGACGACTTTGCATGACAACATCTAGGCTCGAGTCGTAGTCTCCCTAGTGTTGTGTCTCCCTCTGTTATCTGGTTAGGCTAGTCCTTTTTCCCTGCGTAGGGGAACTACATCGCCCTGATCTTCATACCAGATGAAGTATGTAGGCAGGAGATTGAGCCGATCTCTCCGAGCGCTTTTTTTTCTTTTTCACCCTTTGTGTCTTAACCACCCCTTGTGTGTGTTCTGTTTTGGAAGCTGATGTAAGTCCATCGAGTGGCATTCAGGTTCCAGTGTGTGTTTGTTGGTTCGGATGCTAATGTAAGTCCAGTGATTGGCATTTGGGCTCCATGTTTGCCTTGGTCTGTGTTTGTTTGTGTGCGTGTCAGCCGAGCTACGAATGCTCTGATTCTTCTCTCGTCCGAGAAGATACGTATGCATAGGGTGCGATACCTTAGCGAGCATGTGTCGTTTCCCCGGTCCGAACTACTTCGACTCTGATGTCTATGCCTGATAGACTAAGTAGGCCCAGGATACGATATCCTGCCGAGTCAGTTTCAGTTTTGTTTATTTTCTTGTGTCTCTTTCAGCCAGTGTGTGTGTGTTTCGAGCAGTGTTTTAGCAACCATTTTCCTTTCTATTGTGCGTGGATCCCGTCGAGTACGACGGATGCGTAGGGGTGCTAATACCTTCCCTTCGCATAACCGACTCCCGAACCCATCCTCTTTGGTCGCGAGACCATGTTCTTTCCTAGGTTTACTTCGAGCGTTTCCTTTCCCTCTTTTGGGATAAATAACGCACGGTGGCGGCTCTGTTGTTCTTGTTTTCCCTCCGGTTTTTCGCGCGATGCGACAGTTTCCTCCTAAATAAGGAAACGTTTAGTCAGTCTATTAGGATATATTTGTACACCATTACTGAGAGTAATATTTGTGTGAAACTGATATGTTTAAGATTTTTATGAATGTAATTGAAAATAGATTTAGTAAGAATGAAAATGAAGCGCTTAATATGTCTAAGAATTTTGTGAATGAAATTGAAAATCAATTTAGTAAGAAAATTAAGAGACTTCATAGTGATAGGAGAGTTGAGTATGATTCTTGTTTATTTAATGAATTTTATAAATAATATGGAATTATAAATGAAACAATTGCATCATATTCTCTTGAAATGAATGGTAAAACGGAAAGAAAGAATAATACTCTTACTAAATTAAGTTGTTTCTATTATGTTGATTTTTAGTGTTGCATCTCACTAGTGGGGGGGAACTTTATTGTCTGTTTTGTATGTTCTTAATAGAGTTCCCAAGTCTAAAAATAAGATATATCCTTATGAGATATTGAAGAAAACAAAATCAAACTTGTATTAGTCTAGAATTTAGGAAGTTTGGCTTATGAGAAGATTCCAGATTCTGAAGCAAGTTAAATTCACTAGTAGAGCCTATGGATGTTATTCATTGGGTATGTAGCAAACAATGAGGCATATGAATTTTATGATCTAAATGCTAAAGTGATAATGGAATCAAATGATGTTGAATTCTATAGAGATAAATCCCCTTTCAAAATGAGAAATAGTGGGGGAACTAAACTGACTCACATTCTTGTGACAAGAAGCATTGAAAGTAATAATGAAATAGAAATAGAACTTAGACGAAGTAAGAGAGTAAGTGTTTCTAAAGAATATAGGGCCGATTATACAACTTATAAATTATAAGAAGCTCCAAGAAATCTTGTCATGTATAGATGTAGATTTATGACAAGAAGCTATTAACGATGATATAAATTCTCTAGAATCTAATAAGATCTCACAATTAGTATATTTGCCTCCTTGTTTTAAATAAATAGGTTGAAAATGGATTTTGAAAAAGAAATTAAAGCCTGGTGGAACAATTGATAAGTATAACGCTCACATTGTAGCCGAGTGTTTTGGGGAAAAAGAAAATATAGATTTATTCGATACTTTTTCTCCAGTCACTAGAATTACATCTATTAGGGTATTGATTTCAATTTCTTCTATTTATAAGTTAATAGTACACCAACCGGATGTTGAAACAATTTTTGAAACGATGACTCAGTAGAAGAAATCTATATGGACCACTGGAAGGGTTTGTGATTCATGGGCAAGAAAGCAAGGTATGTAAGTTAAGTTTATGTGTGGTCTAAAACAAGATCCAAAGCACTGGCATAAAAAACATGATAAATTAATGATATCGAATGAGTACAAAGTGAATGAAAGTGACAAATGTGTTTATTACAAATCTAAAAATGGCATTTAAACTATCATATGTCTCTATGTATACGAGATAGTCATATTTAAATGAAACCTTGACGTTGTTAATGATGTGAAATCATTGTTGTGCAACAACTTTAATATGAAAGACCTCATAGAAGTTAGTATGATTCTTGGTATCAAGATCACTATATCAAAACAAGGAAATCCTTTGAATCAGACTCACTATGTGGAGAAGACCGTAAAGAAATATAACTACTTTAGTTGTAAGCTTGCTTGCACACCATACAATCCAAGTGTAAAACTATTTAAGAGCAATTGTGATATTGTTTGACAAACCAAGTATGTAAGCATCATTAGCAGTCATAGTTATGTCATTCATTATGCTAGACCCGACATTACATATGTCGTATGATTTTTGTGCATGTTTACTAGTATATCAAGTAATGAGCATTGACAAGCTATTGAGCTGGTCATGTAATGCCTTAAAAGGACCATGATATTGGTCTGCATTATTAGAGATTTACTGATATATTTGAAGGACACAATGATGCATTGGAACACCTTATCATATTATCCCAAAGAAACTGATGGCTACATATTCAATGTAGTTTGAGGTATTGTATCTTGGAAATCAAAGAAATAGACTCTCTTAGTTAAGTCCACCGTTGGGTCTTAAATGATAACATTAGCAACTGTTAGTGAAGAAGCAAGTTGGTTAAGATGCTTGTTAGTTGAGATCCCTTTGTGAAAAAAACCCTACGCCAACTATATTGATCCACTGTGATAGTACCACAACTATCAAAAAAAATTAGAATCACTATTATAATAGTAAGAGACGTCAAATAAGAAGGAAACACAACATTGTTAGAGATTGTATCTCTAATGGAGATGTAAGAGTGGATTATATAAGCATTAGGGAAAATTTAGCAAATCCTTTAACGAAAGGATTAGCTAGAGAGAAATTTTATAATACATCCAAAGAAGATAAGATTAATTCCTATAGAGTAATGAGTTTCTCATGATTGTAGCCCAACCTAATAGAATGGAGATCCTAAGAAATGGATTCAATGTGTAATGATAAGTTATGAGTAATATGTAAGGGAAACATGAATCCTGGAGAGATATGAGGATGAGATAATAGAAACTCTTAATGAGATCTATACTCTATATGAGGGAGTAACTGCGTATAAGAGTACTCTTGATAGACTCACCAATGTGATTGTGGAACTTAGGTAGTTCCTATGGAATTTCGAGGAATAATTCCTAGAGCCTTCACTAAATTGATATAGGCATGCATGGCAATTGAAGCATGAGCTTATTAAAATACACCTTAAGAAAAAAGGTTGTGTGCGAGTTTGATGTCTTATATAGAGTTCAAGTACAGTTGTGTCACTCTTGTTGAATCAGAATCGTACTTACTACGCAAATGTTCAAGTCGTAGACACCTCTATTTATGCACAACCTTTAAAATATTTGATTATCTTCTAAATACTTTTTTAAATTCAAGCGGAGGATTATTGGAACTTGACAATATTCTAATATGGGGATGAACTTGAAAAAATTATACATTTTCAATGTGTATATGTGTGTTTTGAATAATTTACTTCACTATATAAGGAATGCACATGTTTTATTCCAAAATACTATCGTCACGTCATTTTTCAATCATACAAATCTTCTATTATTGGAATTAGGATATGTTTGTATTTAAATCTGCTATTATTATGGATGTGTCAGTGTGTTATTTTCTTACTATTTCCTCCTAATATATAACCATTAGTATCTTTTAATTTCGCAAACTATTACAACGTGGAACATTCAACTTGTTGATTTTTTTTCTTCATTCCGGTTGTTGAACGAAATATATAAAATTTGGAAATTTTGCCGGCAAAGCTTATAAAACCGCTAAATCAAATGAAATGTCAACTTGTACATGATCAAGTTTCAGACCTGTTTCCTTTTCTCTCTGTTTGTTTCCTTTCCTAAACTTTCATTTCTCATTTCTCTGTCTCTTCTACTCAATAATACTGCCTCTAATGTTGACTTGACAAAGTCTATCCAAAAACATCTTCTACCATTTGTTAATAATCTTGTTTTCTCATAATACATATTCATCTCTCAAACCAAACACAAACAAACTTCTTCTTGAGTTACAAATTTGAAACATGACTGAGGCTGTGCTTGAACTTGTGCTTCACAATTTGAACTCACTCATTCAGAAGGAGATTGGCTTATTTCTTGGTCTTAATAGTCTTTCCAGCTTGCTGACAACAATCAAGGCTACTCTTGAAGATGCTGTGGAGAAGCAATTCAGTGACAGAGCTATCAAGGATTGGCTTCTTAAGCTCAAAGATGCTGCTCACGTCCTCGACGACATCTTAGACGAGTGTGCCACTCAAGTGCTGGAGATGGAGTCTAAAGGTCTGTCACACAAGGTACAAAGCTCTTTCCGATTCTCTTTTCATCCAAAGAATGTCGCTTTCCGTTACAAAATGGCTAAGAAAGTGAAGAACATACGAGAGAGATTAGATGAAATAGTAGAAGAAAGGAGTAAGTTTCATTTGACTGAGATAGTGAGAGAGGAGAGAAGTGGAGTTCTTGACTGACGCCAAACATCTTCAATCATTACTCAACCTCAAGTCTACGGAAGATGTGAAGATAAGGATAGAATTGTAGACTTTTTGGTTGGCGATGCTTCTGGTTATGAGGATTTATCTATCTATCCAATAGTTGGTCTTGGTGGACTCGGAAAAACAACACTTGCCCAACTTATATTCAATCATGAAAGGGTGGTCCACCACTTTGAGCTTAGAATCTGGGTGTGTGTCTCAGAAGATTTTAGTTTGAAGAGAATGATAAGAGCCATCATAGAATCAACATCTGGCCATACTTGTGCAGAACTGGATCTTGAGCCTTTACAAAGAAAACTTTTAGATTTACTGAAAGGAAAAAAGTATTTGCTTGTCCTGGATGAAGTATGGGATGATGAACAAGAGAATTGGTTGAGGTTGAAATCTGTATTGGCATGTGGAAGAAAAGGCGCGTCAATTTTGGTCACCACTCGTCTTCTAAAGGTTGCAGCAATCATGGGAACAATACCCCCTCATGATTTATCAATCCTATCGGACACTGATTGTTGGGAGTTGTTGAAACAAAGAGCCTTTGCGCCAAATGAGGAAGAAAGGGAAGAACTTGTGGTCATAGGAAAAGAGATAGTAAAGAAGTGTTGGCGTGTGCCTCTTGCAGCAATGGCATTAGGAAGTCTCTTGCGTTTCAAAAGAAAGGAAATAGAGTGGCTCAATGTCAAGGAAAGCCAACTATCGGAATTACAAGGTGAAGATCATGTCATGTCTTCCTTAAGATTAAGCTATTTGGATTTGCCAGTAAAATTGAGACCGTGTTTTGCCTTGTGTGCACTGTTTTCCAAAGACGAAATAATAGACAAGAAATTTTTGATTTATCTTTGGATGGCTAATGGTTTTTTTTCATCTAATGGAATGCTGGAAGCAGAAGATATTGGCAATTAGGTGTGGAATGAGTTATATTGGAGATCATTTTTTCAAGATATTGAGAAAGATGATATTGGTGAAATTAAACAATTTAAAATCCACGGTCTTGTTCATGATCTTGCTCAATCTATTGCAGAAGAGGTTAGTTGTTACATTCCAGAACCAAGCCTATCTAAAAGAATTTGTCACCTCTCACCTTATGGTGAGAAATCATCTGGGATAGTCGGTTCAGTACAGTTGCATGAAATCAAATTATTGAGGACCTTTTTAATGCGTCAATACAATTGTTCGCCGCCTCAAGTACTAAAATGTTATTCTTTACGAGTACTTGACCTCCAAAGAATGATAGAGTTGCCATCTTTGATTTTTCATTTGAAACATTTGAGATACTTGAATCTTTCTGACGGACAATTCAAAACTCTTCCTGAATCCTTATGCAAGTTATGGAATTTGCAAATTTTAAAGTTAGATTATTGTTTCAGACTTGAAAGGTTGCCTGATAGGTTGGTACAGTTGAAAGCTCTACAACATCTATCTTTGAAGCGTTGTACCTCGCTGTCAAGTTTGCCTCCACATATAAGAAAAATGGCTTCTCTAAAAACTTTAACCATGTATGTTGTTGGCAAGGAGAAAGGGTTTCTTTTGGCGGAACTAGGACAAATGAATCTTAAAGGAAGCCTTTACATTAAAAAACTTGGAGAGAGTTGAAAGTGTGATGGAGGCCAATGAAGCTAATATGTTGAGAAAGCAAGTCAACAATTTGGAATTGGAATGGGAGATAAATGAAGAGTCCCAATTACAAGAAAAGGTTGAAGAGATTCTTGAAGTGCTTGAACCTCAAACCCAACAACTTCAAAGTCTGAGAGTGAGAGGATATAAAGGTGCGTATTTCCCACAATGGATGTCTAGTTCCTCTCTAAATATTTTAACTTATCTAGAACTTGTGAATTGCCAAAGTTGTTTACACCTTCCAGACTTGGGGAAACTTCCTTCTCTAACGAATCTAATAGTATCTAATATGAGTCATGTAAAATACCTATATGAGGAGGATTCATGCAATGGTGGAGTTGCAGGAGGTTTCACAAAACTAGAAAAATTGGAACTAAAGGAGTTGTCGAACCTGGTAAAGTTATCAAGGGAGTATAGATATAACAACTTTTCTTGCCTCTCAATACTTCTAATTACGGAATGTCCTGTACTGTTGGAATTGTCTTGCCTTCCATCTCTCAGTGAATTATGTGTGCGAGGGAAATGCAACCAACATTTACTAAGTTCAATTCATACACTTCATACTCTTGAAATCCTTCATTTCAAAGATCATAAAGAGCTAAGTTTATTTCCAGATGGGATGCTAAGAGACCTCCCTTCTCTAAGGATTTTTGATATTGATGGTCTTTCTAAACTTGAGCAACTTCCAACTGCTATCAATAACACTAATGTTATCCAAGCAATATATATTGATGGTTGCGAAAACCTCAAGTCATTTCCAGATGAAATATTACAAGGATTTCATTCTCTTAAGCGATTGAGTATTACGAGCTGCCAAAAGTTCAACCTATCAGAAAGTTTTCAATACCTCGCTTGTCTCCAAGAATTGACAATCCAAGGTTGTCTAGAAATCGAAGGTTTGCATGAGGCATTAAAACATATGTGTGCTCTTCAATCTTTGTCATTAGGTAAAATCTTCCAAACCTGGCATCCTTACTTGACTGGTTAGAAAACCTAGTCTTGCTACACAATTTGAGTATTTATTATTGTCCAAAGGTGACATGTCTTCCCATGAGCATTCAACGCCTTACTAGTATGAAACATTTGAGAATTCACGGTTGCTGTGAATTAGGGAAACGATGTAAAGATAACACTGGTGAGGATTGGCACAAAATAGCTCACATTCAACACCTTGAAGTAAAAGACCGTGGAATGATGATCGGAAGAGCTTATGAATCTTATGGTTTTCAGCTATGGAGTGAGTCATGTAATACCTTAAAAAGATCATACATTATTAGAGATTTTTCCTAATGTACTTTAAGGATACAATTATTCAAATTCAAACACATTATCAAATGATCTCAAAGAAACTAGTGGCTACATATTCAATATAGCTAGAAGTGTTGTATATTGGAAATCAAAGAAAATCACTATCTAGGTTCAATCCACCATGAAGTATTAAATGATAGCAATTGACAACTGCTAGTGAAAAAGAAATTTAGTTAAGATGCTTGTTTGTTGAGATCCCTTTGTGTAAAAACATATGCCAATTGTGTTGATCCACTGTGATAGTACTACAACTATTACGAAAATTGAGAATCACTATTATAATGGTAAGAGACATAAAAATAAGAAGGAAACACAACAATGTTAGAGATTGTATCTCTAAAGAAGATACAAGAGTGGATTATGTAAGCATTGATAAAATTTTAGAAGATCCTTTAACGAAAGGATTAGCTAATGAGAAAGTCCATAACATATGATTGATGCCTATAGAGGAGTGAGTTGCTCGCGATGGTAACCCAACCTAATAAACTGGAAATCCCAAGAGATAGATCCAATGGGTAATGATAAGTTATAAGTAATATGAGATGATCATGCTAGAATATATAAGAGAAGCATGCATCATGAAGTGATATGGGGATGGGATAATAAAAACTCTTAATTATATCTATACTCTATATGAGGGAGTACTTGGATACATAAATACTCTTGATAGACTCACCTGTGTGATTGTGGAACTTAGGTCAATTCCTATAAAATTTTGAGGAAGAATTTCTAGAGCCTTCACGAAATTGGCATAGACGTGCAATGTAACCCCTTACACCCCAAAATATAATGTATAACACATGCGAAAAATATAAAGATATAAAAAGGGTGTCACATCTCTCTGACATTGCAAAACCATATCATAAGCAGAAAAACAAACTTCTTTCATGATATAAAATATTCAATGAAACAATCCAGAATAATAAAATAAGGTATTCATAACCCAGTGTTACACTATCAGAGCGACATAACATAAAACTAAACAATCGATAAGGCACAGCAAACAAAATAGGAAATAAAGCAGCGAGTAGGCCAACTATGTCATCCTCTAAAATAAGTAACATCTAAAGTTCCACAGTCTCTACCTGAGTATCTGCATAGTATACATATGAAACAACATGAAAGAAGAAAGGGGTGAGAATAATTTCTATATGTAAATGGTGCATAAAACATCAAGGATAATATAATTATTGTAATTAATCAATTACAATCAGATCTCCAACTTCTATACTCATCACTGGACCGAAGTCCTACCTAACTTCAATATACATGATGCATGAATGCTACAAGATATATGTGATTCTCATTCAGACCTCCAACTTCTATACTCGTAACTGGTTCCTTTCGAACATAAAATACACCATCAACAATTTTTTCATTTTATGGATACGTCATTGGTTCCATCAAACCTAATTATCTAAACATCAACAACTCTTCTTCATGAGGCATTCGCCAATTTAATCATAATAACTCAAACACTTTTCTCATCAATCTCTATCAAACAACAATGAACAAATTAGAAAATCAATATCTACTAAAAAATTTGAGTCAAACGTCCAGAAAAAGTCAACACAGGGTTGTCGGTCAGCCTCTTGCAAGCATGACGATCGTCACCCTCCCTATTCGCCCGCCCGTCAGGCGCTGATAGTTAAACAAGGGTGCTCATTGCGAAGCTGTGACAGTCGTACTGTCACTTCCAAATTTCAATTTTTGAGTCCTATACAGCCCACACATACATAGTAATAGTCATACACGATTCATGTAGCATTTAACACATAAAAAACACACAGAATCAATACATATATCATCAATTAATCATGAAATCATTATCACAGTCATAAAAACATCACATACATTCATGAACAGAAAAATCCAAATTAAACATATATATACACATAATTCACATCATTAACATGTCATATCTCTGAATTACTAAATATCAATCTATAGAGGTTTTGCACAAACTATCTCAAGGTTCAATTTCACATCAATGGAAGCAAAGAGAATTATGAAAAAAAATGGGTTAAGGAATCTTTACTATCCCCCATGCTTAAACATCAATATATCGAATAATGCCCCTACCTCGATTATGCAGAAAAACTTAAAACTTTGAAGACTTTGGCTATGAAAACTCTTCTCTTTCACTTTCTATGCTAGGGTTTACTATCTTATTGTCGTACTCTTTATTCCACCAAAAATATCCCGTACTCCCACTTTTCTCTTCTATTTAAATAAAATCTAATTCATTTTATTTTAATAATTTCTACTAATTTCCTCAATTCTCATTAACTCTACTCACCTCCATATCTTTAATTAAATTCTAGTATATTACCCATAACCACAATTTCTCACATTCTTCAATAATTTAATTATTAAACTATAATTAAATTCTCCCGATCTTCGTTAACCTAAATATTAATAATTAATTAAATAGAATACACTCCAAAAGCTCAAATAGAATAAAAAATACTAGAATAAAAACTGAGGCGTTACATGCAGAGCCATTGAGGCATGAACTTATTAGAATACACCTTAAGAAAATGTTGTGTGCAATTTTGATGTCTGATATTGAGTTTAAGACAATTGTGTCACTTTTGTTGAATCAGAATCATACTTACTACGCAAAGGTTCAAGTCATAAACACCTCTATTTATGCACATTCTTTAAAATGTTTGACGTTGCTTATGAATATTTTTTTAAATTCAAGCGGGGGATTATCAGAACTTGTCAATATTCTAATATGGGAATGAACTTGAAAAAAATATACATTGTTAATGTGTGTTTGTGTATTTTGCATAACTTACTTCATTATATAAGGAATGTAGATTCTTTATTCCAAAAACATACCAAAAACGTCTTTTGAGTTTTTCCTCCATAACACTCTTTACTTTGCGTCTTCGAATTGTCGAAATGTCAACTTCTTTCCCTTTCTTTTTATTTTTGAATTTTCGAGTATTTTCTCGAATTCTCTTTAGAGAATTATTTGAATTTCTCCTTGTTTAAGAAATTTTTAATTATTATTTTTGGATTCTCTTTGAAGAATTATTTGAATTTATCTTTATTTGATAAATTACTTTGACTGGTCAAACGATTATTATTGAATTCTCTTTTGGAGAATTATTTGAATTTTCCTCGTTTAAAAAATTATTACGAGTGATCTTTATATCCGATACCACGAGTGATATTTATATCATATTCAATTGGTTTTTGAACCACCAAAGAATGTATTTGTGGATCGATTATCTATTGTGCAAATGATAATCATACATTATAGAACTGAACTATTATATTCTAGAGGCATCGGGGTTGGATGATAGCTTTGCATAATTTTGGACAGTACCATAAAATATTTTAAGTAGAGCGATATAGTCCGCAACTCGACTCGATAATTTCTTTAGTTACCATCCTCGTAAAACAACAAATATATGAATAAATATCTTTTATATATTAAATCACCCTTAGGACATGTTTGTTTTTAAATCTGCTATTATTATGGTTCTGTCAGAGTGTTCTTTTCTTACTATTTTCTCCTAATATATAACCATTAGTATTTAAAACATTGTCATTTTTTGATTTTGTTAATGTACATGACCGACTTCACTTTAGTTAAGAAACTTGGCTACCTTATGTACAGGACAATTAAAAACAGACATGTGTCTCTACTCAATATTCTCCATACTGATTGAAGGAGGTTATTGCAACCAAGTTTCAGATCTGTTTCCTTTTCTAACCTGTCATTTTCTTCTCTCTGTTTGTTTCTTTTCTTAACCTTTCATTTCTCATTTCTCTGTCTCTTCTACTCAATAATACTGCCTCTAATTTTGACTTGACAAAGTCTATCCCAAAACATCTCCTACCATTTGTTAATAATCTTGTTTTCTCATAATACATCTTCATCTCTCAAACCAAACACAAACAAACTTCTTCTTCAGTTACAAATTTGAAACATGGCTGAGGCTGTGCTTGAACTTGTGCTTCACAATTTGAACTCACTCATTCAAAAAGAGCTTGGCTTATTTCTGGGTTTTGATCAAGACTTTAATAGTCTTTCCAGCTTGCTGACAACAATCAAGGCTACACTTGAAGATGCTGAGGAGAAACAGTTCACTGATAGAGCTATCAAGGATTGGCTGCTTAAGCTCAAAGATGCTGCTCACATCCTTGACGACATCTTGGATGAGTGTGCCACTCAAGTGTTGGAGATGGAGTGCAAAGGTCTGTCACACAAGGTACAAAGCTCTTTCTTATTCTCTTTTCATCCAAAGCATGCCGTTTTCCGTTACAAAATTGCTAAGAGAATGAAGAGGATAAGAGAGAGGTTAGATGAAATCGCTCAAGAAAGGAGCAAGTTTCATTTGACTGAGATTGTTAGAGACAAGAGAAGTGGAGTCCTTGACTGGCGCCAAACAACTTCAATCATTACTCAACCTCAAGTCTACGGAAGAGAACAAGATAAGGATAGAATTATTGAGTTTTTGGTAGGTGATGCTTCTAGTTTTGAGGATTTGTCTGTTTATCCAATAGTTGGTCTTGGTGGACTTGGAAAAACAACACTTGCCCAACTTATATTCAATCATGACAAGGTAGTCACTCATTTTGAGCTGAGAATCTGGGTATGTGTTTCTGAAGATTTTAGTTTGAACAGAATGACAAGAGCCATCATAGAATCAACATCTGGCCATGCTTGTGCAGAAATGGATCTAGATCCATTACAAAGAAAACTTCAAGATCTGCTAAAAGGAAAAAGGTATTTGCTAGTGCTGGATGATGTGTGGGATGATGAACAAGAAAATTGGCTGAGGTTGAAATCTGTATTGGCGTGTGGGGGAAAAGGCGCATCAATTTTGGTCACCACTCGTCTTCTAAAGGTTGCAGCAATCATGGGAACAATACCCCCTCATGATTTATCAATCCTATCAGACACTGATTGTTGGGAATTATTGAAACAAAGAGCCTTTGGACCAAATGAGGAAGAGAGGGAAGAACTTGTGGCCATAGGAAAGGAGATAGTAAAGAAGTGCGGGGGAGTGCCTCTTGCGGCAATGGCATTAGGAAGTCTCTTGCGTTTCAAAAGAAAGGAAATAGAGTGGCTCAATGTCAAGGAAAGCCAACTGTGGAATTTACAAGGTGAAGATCATGTCATGTCTGCCTTAAGATTAAGCTATTTGAATTTGCCAGTAAAATTGAGACCGTGTTTTGCCTTGTGTGCACTGTTTCCCAAAGACAAAATAATAGACAAGAAGTTTTTGATTGATCTTTGGATGGCTAATGGTTTTATTTCATCTAATGGAATGCTGGAAGCAGAAGATATTGGCAATGAGGTGTGGAATGAGTTATATTGGAGATCATTTTTTCAAGATATTGAGAAAGATGATATTGGTGAAATTAAAAAATTTAAAATGCATGACCTTGTTCATGATCTTGCTCAATCTATTGCGGAAGAGGTTAGTTGTTACATTCCAAAATCAAACCTATCTAAAAGAATTCGTCATCTCTCAACTTATGGTGAGAAATCTTCTATGGTAGTCGGTTCTACACAGTTGCATGAAATCAAATCATTAAGGACCTTTGTAACGCGTCAATACAATTATTCCTCACCTCAAGTACTAAAATGTTATTCTTTACGAGTACTTGATTTCGAAAGAATGAAAGAGTTGCCATCTTCGATTTTTCGTTTGAAACATTTAAGATACTTGAATCTTTCTAATGGAAAATTCAAAACTCTTCCAGAATCTTTATGTACTATGTGGAACTTGCAGATTTTAAAGTTAGATGATTGTGAAAGCCTCCAAAGGTTGCCTTATGGGTTGGTACAGTTGAAATCTCTACAACATCTATCTTTAGAGGATTGTTACTCACTATCAAGTTTGCCTCCACATATAGGGATGTTGCCTTCGCTAAAAACTTTAACAATGTATGTAGTTGGCAAGAAAAAAGGATTTCTTTTGGCGGAACTAGGACAAATGAAGCTTAAAGGAAGCCTTTGCATTAAACACTTGGAGAGAGTTAAAAGTGTGATGAGTGCCAAAGAAGCTAATATGTTGAGAAAGCAAGTGAAAAATTTGGAATTGGAATGGAAGATAAATGAAGAGTCCCAATTACAAGAAAATGTTGAGGAGATTCTTGAAGTGCTTGAACCTCAAACCCAACAACTTCAAAGTCTGAGAGTGAGAGGATATACAGGTGCCTATTTCCCACAATGGATGTCTAGTTCGTCTCTAACTATTTTAACTCATCTAGAACTTGTGAGTTGCGAAAGTTGTTTACACCTTCCAGACTTGGGGAAACTTCCTTCTCTAACGAATCTAATAGTATCTAACCTGAGTCATGTAAATTACCTATATGAGGAGGATTCATGCAATGGTGGAGTTGCAGGAGGTTTCACAAAACTAGAAAAATTGGTACTAGAGCAGTTGCCGAATCTGGTAAGGTTATCAAGTGAGGATAGAGATAACATGTTTCCGTGCCTTTCAAAATTTGAAATTACAGAATGTCCTATACTGTTGGAATTGCCTTGCCTTCCATCTCTCAGTGAATTACGTGTACGAGGGAAATGCAGCCAACATTTACTAATTTCAATTCATAAACATCATACTCTTGAACAACTTTGGTTCGACTTCCATACAGAGCTAAGTTTCTTTCCAACTGGGATGCTAAGAGACCTCCCTTCTCTAAAGAATCTTTACATTCATGGCCTTTCCAAACTTGAGCAACTTCCAACTGATATCAATAACACTAATGTTATCCAAGAGATACATATTAGTGGTTGCAAGAACCTCAAGTCATTGGCAGATGAAGTATTACATGGATTGCACTCTCTTAAGACATTGAGTATTAAGAGGTGCCAAAAGTTCAACCTATCAGAAAGTTTTCAATACCTCACTTGTCTTGAGAATTTGACAGTCCAAGATTGCCCAGAAATAGAAGGTTTGCATGAGGCATTGCAACATATGTGTGCTCTTCAATCTTTGTCATTGGCTAATCTTCCGAACCTGGCATCCTTACCTGACTGGTTAGGAAACCTTGCCTTGCTTCAAGAATTGGAGATTTATAATTGTCCAAAGGTGACATGTCTTCCCATGAGCATTCAACGCCTTACTAATCTGAAAACTTTGGAAATTTACCATTGCAGTGAGTTAGGGAAACGATGTAAAGAGAACACTGGTGAGGATTGGCATAAAATAGCCCACGTTCAAGATATTGCCATAGGGAGTCTTTAAGAGTCTTTGAAGAGCATTATATTGTTGGATGCAATTGTTTTTTATGTTTGGATATTTTTATTTTATAGGGAATATATAAAGAGTACAATATGAGTTTATTAATAGTATCTAATGTATTGTTTTGCTAATAATATAAAGAGTACAATATTGAGTTTATTAATAGTATCTGTTACTTATTACTAATGTATTGTTTTGCTAATAACTAATGGGTCATGATAACCGGTGCCCCGATTATTGATTAAGAATCTTAAATAAATAAAATGTGTTATGTTTGATTTATTGAATACACATAATATTCTCTATAAATATTGATAACCGGTGCCCCGATTATTGATTAAGAATCTTAAATAAATAAAATGTGTTATGTTTGATTTATTGAATACACATAATATTCTCTATAAATATTGATTATGTATATTTTCAGTATATTGAATACACATATATTTAAAAAATATTATTTTTAACTTATCATTTTAATTTCTTAACCAGTTACCCGGAAACACTTATTAACATTTTCCATAAATAATAAATATTCAAATAAAATAAAATAAGATAATGTAATCTCTGTTATTCTATTTGTTTTATTTTTTTTCTTTCATTTTCTTAAACCTCTCATCCTATCTTCTTATTTTTTTCTTTCATCTTTCTAAATATGGGTTGTCAATATCTTTTCTTGCAAATACAAAGATAAGAAAAAACGTAAAGAAATTGTTGAAGTTAAAGAAAAGAAACTAACACAAAAATATAAAATCAAATTTTATTTATCTAACCTTTTTTAATTTAATTTTAAATTTGTATTTTAATTAAATAATTTTATATTTGTGTTAATTAGAGTTTGTTTTAGAGTAATGCCTACTAATTTTTTTTGAATCCGGAGATTTGAAACCTAAAAAAAAAGAGTTGATGCTTTTATTTGGAAACGTTCATTAAAAAATGTAAAATTGAAATTTTAGGTGATTGCTCATCTATGAGCAAGGTAATGATGAAGAACTTAACAATATAAATATAGACAGAAATGAAAATATAATAGGAGAAGATGTTAATAATGTAAGTAGAGTTCATAACTTAGACAACAAGGAGAATACAAATAATATAAATTTATTAGTAGAAGATGTTAATGATGTAAATAATGTTCACAACTTAAACAACAATGAGAGTACACATAGTGATTTATTGGTTGAAGACTATGAAAATGTAGATACCATTATATATATATATATATATATATTATATATATATATATATATATATATATATATATATATATATTGCAAGTTAATTGATAATATCAATACAAGTTTGAGAGATTTTTTACTAGAAAAATGTCATATAAAAATTATTTATATAGATTTTTCTAAGGATAAATCCTCGAGAGATTTCTCTTCTCTATTTTACAATCTAAAGTTGCCTAACAAAGACATTTTTTTCTTTATGTTGAATCTCTTCATTTTTGCTGCTTTATCTCTCTTTGATTGGTCTAACATAAACATTTGTTTTAATTTTTTATAAATCATTTTTGAATTTCAAATATTACAATTCACCAAATCCACTTGTATTTGGTGTGACTTGATCAATAAGTGTTATCAGAGTCTAACTCATATTTTAAGACTAATCATCCCAGAAGAAATGAATGACTTCAAACAATTCACTAAACAAACTTCATCATCTAATGGATAAGGGCATGCTTTGTGGAAAGATAAGATGAAAATCTATACTGGGGGATGAATTTTTATATTTGGAAGATAATTAAAAATGGTTTAATTGTTCAGACAAATCAAGTTAATGTTGTTGTGGTAAACAAAGATGAAAATGATTGGATCAAAGAAGAAAGAGAAAAAGTGTAGTGCATTTTGAAAGCTAAAACTATCATCAATACTTCTCTTGTTCTTGATGAGTTTTTGCATGTTTCTCACCACGAGACTACAAAATAAAAGTAGGACACCCTTCAAGTTACCTATGAAAGAACATCTAAGGTGAAAATTACAAGGATGCAAACATTAAACCATGAGTATGAACTCTTCAGAATAACACCTGAAGAAAAACATTTATGAAAAAAAGATACACTCACTTTGTGAATCACATGCAAACTCTAGGGAAAGTATTTCAAAATGAGTTATAGAATTCTTAGATGCTTAAACAATAGTTGGCAACCAAAAGTCACTGTGATTTTTGAATCGTGGGACCTGCCTTTCATGGACTTGGCTACTTTTTTTGGTAAATTGAAGGAACACAAGATAAAGGTGAAATGACCAGATGATAATGAAGAAGGTGACAAGAAGACGAAAATTCTTGCTCTAAAAGTTACAAATGTAAAAGACATGGAGTCAGAAAATAAAGATTGTCAAAGTGAAAGTGATGAAGACATAAATCTCATGTTTCTCAAATTTAATAAATTTCTTAGGCACGAAAAACAAATTTCAAAATTTCAAAACAACAAGATGATTAAAACATGAACGAAGGAATTCATCATCTGTCCCTACATGTTATCATTGTGGAAAGAAATGACACATTAAAAAATCACCCTTAGAACTAGAACTATAGAAAGTACAAGAAACCTTAAAGAGAGGTCATGATGTTGGTGTAAGCCCTAGAGGTCAATACTTTTGGTATTTGTATCGAATTATTTATTAATAATTAAAAGACTTTTTCTTTATTATGTTTCTTTAATAAAGTCCCTAGAATAGCTAGTCCGTTTAATGTATCAAGTATGACCTAATCATGAGATCACATTAAACATAAGGACACTATTCTTAAAGTATCCGTAGTCGAGCTTTATTGTGAAGTGGGATAACATTAAAGCATTAAGACTATTATGTATATAGACTGATGATCACATCTCATGGATCATGGATAAGGAGTTATCAAGTCTTAAACACAGGTATGAATATTAAGAGTAATATTTATACCGGATTGACCCGCTGTGAGAATACTATATAGAATGTTATGCAAAGTGTCATAAGTTATTCTCATGATGATAATGGTTTATACCACCCTTCGACCTGAAACCACTATAGACCCTAGATGTAGAGTCGAGTGCTTTATTGCTGATCAAACATTGTCCATAACTGAATAACCATAAAGACAGTTTATGGGTACTCCACGAAGCATGCTGAGGGACATGAATGACCTAGATGGAATTTGCCCATCCTGCATAACAGGATAAATGTGTATGGGCCCAATATTGAATTGGACAAGGATGACACGGTCTATGCCTTGTGTTCAATATAGACATAAGAGCAAAAGGGTAATTATACGCATAAGTATTATCACATAAGGATTTGTCAGATCACATGATATTTTCGTGTCTTGGGTAGCAGTGATGTGTTGCTAGATACCGCTCATTGTTTATTATGTTAAATACGTGATTTAATATAATTGCCAATGCCGCGAAAACCTACAGGGTCACACACAAAGGACAAATTGATGAGAGATAGAGTAACTAAGGAACACCGTAAGGTACGGTGTACTTAAGTGAATTGTACAACATCGTAAGGTACGATGTACTTAAGTAGAATACGAAATATGGTAAAGTACCATGCGCTTAAGTGATTTTGGGCATATTATAAGATATGGGCCACATACACTTAAGTGGGCTTTTTAGCTTGAAGCCCACACAAGTGGTTCTATAAATAGAACCCTTGTGCAGAAACATTCATTGCGGTTGCATTTTCGTTTTCTCTTTCTCTCTCTCTCACTACGCCAAACAGGACCTTAGACAGCGCTTTTTTTAGCCTTAGACAGCGCTTTAAAGCGCTGTCTAAGCCTCCGCTGCTAAAGGTTTAGACAGCGCTTTTTGAAATCTTAAAAGCGCTGTCTAAGCCCCCCCCCTTAGACAGCGCTTTGGCCAAAAGCGCTTTCTAAGACCCTCCTAAGGGGGCGGCTTAGACAGCGCTTTTCAAAAAGCGCTGTCTAAGCCCCCCCTATTTTAATTTTTTAAGGTATACCTTAGACAGCGCTTTAGGCAAAAGCGCTGTCTAAGGGGGGGGGGGTTAGAAAGCGCTTTAGGCAAAAGCGCTGTCTAAGCCCCCCCCTTAGACAGCGCTTTTGCCTAAAGCGCTGTCTAAGGTATACCTTAAAAAATTAAAATAGGGGGGCTTAGACAGCGCTTTTCAAAAAGCGCTGTCTAAGCCCCCCCTATTTTAATTTTTTAAGGTATACCTTAGACAGCGCTTTAGGTAAAAGCGCTGTCTAAGGGGGGGGGCTTAGACAGCGCTTTTGCCTAAAGCGCTTTCTAAGCCCCCCCTTAGACAGCGCTTTTGCCTAAAGCGCTTTCTAATCCCCCCTTAGACAGCGCTTTTTACAAAAGCGCTGTCTAATGTATACGAAATTTTTGAAGCTTTTGTTTTAAACCACATTTTTTCCAGGTTTATAAACCAGAATTTCTACCTGTTTTCAACCAGATTTTGACAGACAGTTATCACATTTTATACATGCCATTTTGGCCTTTTTTCTACCAATTTTGGCTAACAAATATATATATATACCAATTCAAACCAATTTTGCCTTAAATGTATCAAAATATATACAAATTTATGTACACATTTACAAGTCATTACATATACTACAAATGTACACATTAATTACACAAATTTATGAACAAACATTGAGCTCTAACATGAATTGACACCACTCCTCTTTGATTTCGTCCACTTGATCCTTTGTATAGAATGCACACTTGAATTCCTCAAAGTACTACATAATAATATAACATATTTTGAATTAATTCCAACTATTTAATTATATGAGATATGTGTAAATATAAAAATAACTCATAAGTTAGAAATACATACATCGGTGGGAATCTCTAATTGGCCCAAAGCAAGAGTATCTCGCATAAACCTCAACATGAAATACCCGCAATCTATTTGATTACGTTGTTGAGGACACTACATATGAAAAAAAAAATATGGATTATAAATCCTAAGTTTTATCAAGTGTCATCACTAATATAATAAAAAATGTGTTAATTAAAAATATACCGCCACTTTAATCCATGTAATGGAGTTGGCGCCCCTTCTTGAGGTTTGGATAACTCGTTGGGCCCGAAAAGCTTGTAGGACGCTAATAAAATAAAAATGAAGCAATTAGAACAATTCACATAAACTAAGAAAATTTTTGAACATTCTCACTTACGTGTCAATTAGGACCTTCATATCCGGGTATGTTGTCCAATCATTTCCTAACGAGTCAAGATAATACACAATTTCTCGGATAGGATTGATTGCGAGCAACAACCAATGTCCACTGTAATGATTAGGCAAATGTTAGATGGTAACTTGGAAAATAATTATAATAGATGAATTTAGAATGAAATGCTAACCCGGTATTAAACGGTATAAAAAACAACTTCTCCGCATCTTTATTCTTCGTGAGGATCCGAAGAACGTACTCCGTCACGGTATCCGGTCTATTTAAGATTACAACTAAGTTGACGGTCGCGGGTGCTAAGAATCCGAATGACACGTCCAAATCATTGGGGCGCATAAATTTGTCATACAAAAACCTAATATAAAAACATCATTAACATAAAGTAAATCGGATTAACATAAAGTAAACATCATTAACATAAGTTGTTTAATTAATAAAACAAAGTAGACCGGATTTACCTAATATATGTATTGACAACGTTGACGCCGATTTCTTCATGACCAAAAACTTGCATGAAGTCTTCATTACCAATCATTTGGTCGTAATCAAAGCCGAAAATCCCTACCTCCATATGTACAATCCGAACACCTCCGGTCGGTATATCGGTCATCTCTAGAAATGTCTTGAGGCACGACCTATACTTGGTGGTAGTTTTTCTCCTAGCTACGGTCTTCTTAGCACCAGAACCTTTTACCCGTGCGGAGGCGTTGCTAACCTCCTTTTTTTGTTGTGCGGAGGCATTGCTAACCTCATTTTCTTGAAGCTACATGTCATATAAATAGTTAGATCAAATTAAGAATGTAACAACTTCCATGAATATATGTCATATAATTGTATATTACCTCTTTTCTTGAAACCGTGGACTCGGTATGCCGTGGAATCGCATTATCTTTTGATTTGGATTTTGTGGGAGATTTGGATTTTGTGGGAGATTTGGATTTTGTGGGAGTCTATTTAACATAACCAAGGAAAATATGTAAGTAAAATTTTAAGCATAAATTTTAAACTTTGAATATACACATTAAAGTTAACATAAGTTTTAAGCATACCTCATATCCTACGCATATGAGGTTTGTCGGCCATGCAACAAACGAACCTACTGCTTCGTGCACCGTTGTTGCATCCGAATCATCGCTAGGATATGGTAATGCTGCATTCGGCTCAACTGCAATATCAACGGATACCTTCAAACATCCAGCAGGGAGCTCTCTAGTGTGGAGTAATACTCCGCTAACGTTATGCACTTTTCCCTTGCCAACCATCCGATAGTATGGTGACGATAAATACAGCTGACAATGGGAAATGCCCTAAAACCAATAATAACAAGAAATCGTTAATGTGTATATATGTCAAATACATAATTTAAGCAAATATGTCAAATACAATTATATGTAATTACCTCTGGAATGTTCGGCTGAAAGGTACAGTTGATACTGTTTTTGTCCGAAGCATCTCTGTATACCGTTGAGGCGCTAGCATCTCTTTCTGCCCTCAATGCATCAAGCTCAGCTTGCATGGCTTCCAATCTTGCATGAAGCTCCCGATTACTAGGAGCCTTTCCTTTTTTAATACTCAGGGAGGTCGGAGTGACTCCAAATCCCTTACCCCTCACCCGACCAGAATACTCAGGGACATCTAATGCCCGACTAAGTATGCCCTTAGTATCATCGGGAGATAAAGACTGAGATAGCGCCTCCTGAGAAATTAGATGAATACCGTATACTTGTCAAAATTTTGTGTATAAAAATGTTATTCAATTAATGAAAAAATGTTATACTTACACATTTCTGGTATACGTTTAAAACGTCTTCTTGAGTAACTCCAGATTTGCCCACACGGGCTTCCTTCCACAAAACATGTGCAGGAAGAGATGTTTCTGAACTTTCCTCCTTCTGCAGCTACACATTAAGTCATACAATTTGATCAGATAAAACTAATATATGATGAACAAATTTGTTTTCGCAATTTATAAATACTTACCATGGATTGTTCTAAGCGTCCGTATCCGACACGTCCTTTTCGGTACGGATATGCGGGACTTGATGCTCTTTCCCGATTCGTAGCACTTATTCTTTGAAAAGTCGGGTCTTGTCTCTTGGATTTGAAAGCTTCCCATTCTTCAGCCGATATCAAACTTTCATATTTTCTAGGAAGCTCCGCATCCACAAAATTACCATCCGCATCCTTAAGGAACTTGGATGATAAAAATGTCCGAAATCCTCTAAGAAGCTTTCCGGCCAATTTCATACAAAACCCTCTTCTTTCTTCTTCGATGTTAAAACATCGCTAAGAAAAACATACAGATTGATAGTTAGTATCGGTAATTGAAAAAACATAATTGATACCGTATAATTAAGGGCCAAATGATTGTACCTTTATCTCACTCCAAATTTTTTCTTTGGACTCTTTCAACTCTTTATTTCTCCAATCATCACATGTAATGGGAATTTCATTCCTACTAGTGCACCGATGAAACTAGTTAAGGTATGCCCATTAGGTTCTAGAAGTTGTCCCTGGTTGTTCCAAGAGACATCTAGTATGATGCCTCGAGATCTTCCTTGGACCACCCTTCGCATTACTGTGATGCCTCTTCGGATTTCTTCTTCCGCGGATACTTTACTAACTTCCTCATGTTGGTCATCAGCCATGTCTAACCTGTAATAAACCAAGGAAACCATCAAATATCAAATATAACTTATAATCAAAACAATTGAAAACAAAAAAATAAAGAAATCATGCATTATCAGATATAACTTATAATCAAAGCAATTGAATACAAAAATATAATGAAATCATGCATTACCACATATAACTTATAATCAAAACAAATGAAAACAAAAAATAAAGAAACCATGGATATTTACCTAAGTCACTAACATCTCTTTCTTTTCTTTGTTGGAATATTAATCACTTGTTTCTTAGCAATGCGTACGGATGAATTGATCCAAATTCCCTCATTATGATCGTTTCTTATATATGACTCATCCGGTATAAGATCCTCAACTTCATCATTTCTATTCAACTCATTCCGTCTAATGCGTGACTCATTCTCAACATCAATATCACATTGATCGACACCGCTATCATCAGTCACTTTGTTAGAGAAAAGCACTATAGACCATTTTGTACTCTTCGGGTCATTCACATAGAACACTTGTTTAGCTTGAGATGCTAGAATAAAAGGTTCATCTTTGTACCCCACCCTAGTAAGATCAACTTGCAAAAATCCAGACTTATCCATTCGGATGCCACTACTATTCACCACTTGCAACCAAAGATGGGAATCTGAAATCTCGTAATCAAACACCCAAATGTGCTCAATAACTCCAAAATTATGACAAATGTGCCTATTTGGTTTAAGTCCTTCATACGGATATATGAATGCTTTAGCTAGCACGGTGACACCACTATTTTGATAGTACTCTTA
>NW_026112801.1:35000-61573 GCF_024323335.1 Lathyrus oleraceus | reverse complement strand
GATCCATTTCTCTTTGGCAAGTCGATCGTACTTCCTCTTCCAGATTTGGTGACTGAGGAAGCAGAGAAGTCCAAGTGTCGTTCGGATCGGCGATCACTCGTCGTGCTCGAGAAACTCAATCATAGCATCCCTTCTCCTTGAGCTGCTGCAGCCATTCCCCCTCTCACGGATCGCGGCACCGAAAAGGTCCTCCTCTCTCACTCCTCTACACGTTGGTAGGGAGGGTTGAAGGCCCAGCCACATCCAACGGTGTAGGTTTGGATTGATCGTTACGGCATCAGGTAGGTGGCAGCTCTCTGTCTTACCCAAGAAGTATAGGGCTCCAAAGCAATGCAGTTCTCGGACCCAACTCATTCCTACTCTTCTTACGGATACTGCGCCATGCACGGACAAATCTGGCTTTCAGGCCTTTGGGATCTTTACCCCCTCACCCTCCTGAAGAACGCGCCTTCTAACAGAATGTTATTAGGTTTATCCTTCAGGGGGAACCCAAGCTGACGTCGTGCAAGAATAGGATTGTAGTAGATCCCACCACATGTGCAAGAAGAGGCACATAAGGGAATTCCCCACAATAGTCGATGATCTGAACGGTATCGTACACGCGATCATACCAGGTGATCTCATCATTGGTGAGAGACATGAGTCTCTGAGACCACCGTAGACATCCCTTGTTTCCTTTGAAAGCGACTGTCTGCGGCAAGTGCGAAATAAACCACTTGTACAGCAGGGGTAAACAGCAGACAATGACTCCTCCATTCTTCATATTCCTCAGATGCAAGGAGACATAAGCATCACCCAACAAGGTCGGAACTGGTTAAGGACTGAAAAGATCCTAATGGCGTTCATGTCCACGAACTTGTCGAAGTTGGGAAACAGCACCAGTCCATAGATAAGCAGTACGAATAGAGCCTCAAAGGCATCCTCACTCATGGCCTTCCCATAGAAGGTAGCTTGGGAAATGAGGAACTCGGAAGGAAAACCCTGAATTCCGCCTTTGGTAGTCAGATTAGCTCCAATCAACTCTTCATCTATGTGCAACAGACTAGCAATCTCTCGAGCAGAGGGAATACTCTCTAGGCCACTGAACGGCACCTGATCCAGAATCGGAATCCCAATGAGGTGAGAGTATTCTTCCAAGGTTGGCAGTAGCTGGAAGTCCGGAAATAAGAAGCAACGATGCAACGGATCGTAGAACTGAGCCAAGGTACTCATCAACCCTTCGTCAACCTGAGTGGTGAGCAGAGGCAGAAGCTTCCCATAGCGAGCTTTGAAACCCAAGGGATCTAATACATATGATGTCAGATTCCTTAACTCTTTTACATCAGGCTGCTTGAAGCTGTATTTCTTTGTATGTCTTTTTGGTTTTTTCCATTGTCTGAAAAACTTGCAAATAAACCCTTTAAGTTCCTTGAACATTTTCTTTTTCTGATGATGACATGTATGCGGATGAGTGCATGAATGTATGAATGCAACAACACACTCAAGAATCAAGCAAGTCACACCAAGCAAAGGTCGTGGGAAAGCTCTGTGTATCCCTAATATCAATCATCCATTTTGGTGGATTTAGGTTTTCACCTTATCGACACCCAAGTTCCATTGATATTAACGGTACATGAACCGGTTCAAACATCCCTAATATCAACCAGCCGCTTTGGTGGATTTTAGGTTTTGCACCCGATCCGGGATCCATTGATATTAACGATGTTTGAACGACTCAACCACGAATCAAGGGTTTGTTGAGAGTCACGAGCATGGGGTCTTGGTTAAGAACCACCCAAAAGGAATGTACTAGGGCTTAAACCTGCAAGACATGTTCTATCAGAGGTTCCCATAATCATCGTTCCATCTTTCGAATATTATCGGAGGAACGAATACTCGTATTCCAAGAATATTCTCAAGAGAAACTCTTATGAGTGTAGTATCGCGTGACAATCGCATCAGAACTGACATCTGAACGACCTCCGCACTACGGTCCTAAAAATAGGCCAAGATGGGTTTGGTAAACTAAGGTCCTTGGCTTCTGCGGAACATGATTGAAAGAATAATGCCTAACCACAAATAACTTGTGTGACATTATTAGTTCAACATGACCTCCACCAAGTGAATGGACTCGCAAGTCAACTGGCTAAGGACTACTCCACACCAGTCGACAAGACTATGCCATTCTCCTATCCTAGAGTGCACTCGAGTTCGGGTATAGAACTCATCTCACAGACCACCAAAGCAAACAGCAATGTATGTCAAGCAAATCACACATTACAATCAATACAGTGATCCCAAATGGTACAAGAATAAATCAAATAACAAATAACAATATATCACAACAAAGGTGAAAAGTAGGCACTACCGCCAAGGAAACTTTCATCCCCAGCAGAGTCGCCACTTTTCTGTAGCGGTGTATTCGTCGCCATATGATTTATCGATTAAACCATAAGCAAAGCATACAATGAAGTTTCGAGTCGCCACCGCACTTTTATTTATCCAAAGGATTGGCTAAAAAGCGAACAAAAGCCTAAGAAGTTTTACACGTAGAAAACTAATAAAAGATCAGAGATTCCAGGTAAGGGGTAAGTTACGCAATGGGAAGGTGTTAGGCACCCACTACGTCCTAGGTACTCCTAGGGAGCCCTTTTCACACTTGTTGTAAAAGATTGTTACTTGTTAAGACATATGCATTGTGCAAACATGAGTGAGATGATGAGGAAAGAATGTACAAGTTTTATTGGGTTTGAGCGGATGAACCCGCTGCCTACGTACCTTCCATCAAAGGTAAGGATCAAAACGCCGTAGTTCGGCTAAAAGATTTCCAAAAGTGAGTTGGATTCAATTTTAAACAATAGCACTGAGGCTTTTCGTTATCAATGGGAGAACACTCGACCAAAACCAACATCCACCATGCGAGGATAGCTTCGACGTACGAGAGGGGTTAACCCTGTTTTCGGTACGGAAGTCTTACTGTCGACTCACTAAAGATAAGGTGAGGTTTACATCAACCACAATGATAATTGAAACCTACGGCTAATGCCTGAAAAGATTAATGGACATGGCCAAAACAAGTGAATGAGTGAAGTTAATTGATTGTGATTATGAAAGTGAAGTCAAAGTATGATTAAGATTAATTCAAAAGAAGTATTATGAAATGGAGTTTGCAAAAAAGAGTCAAGGACTTGAATCCAGGTTTTTAGTTTGAAAACATGAAGAAGTTTGCACAATGTCTATGTCAAGTTTAAGATCAAAGTGTGAAAGGGTTCTAGGACACAATGAGGATGAATGAGTGAGGGTGGGTTGTAAAACTTCTCAGGAGGTTCACTTCTTGAGATCATATAGAGAATGATTCAAGGATGTCCTTTGGAATGGAAAGTAAGTAATGATGAAATAAACAAACAAATGATACCGGATGCCACTCAATGGTCTTACTCCAATCTCACAAACAAAAGCGGATATCGGATACCAATGGCTGGGTTTACACCAATCTCCTAAAACAGAACTGGATATCAGAGGCCACTCAATGGTCTTACACTAATCTCCTCAAAAAGAAAACAATGAAGAAATATGGAAGTCAACTGCCAGCTTGTGGGACTTAGGTTAACCCCACACATGATCATAGGAAAACAAATGCCAACTTGTGGGACTTACAATTGCATCCTCTCACAAACAAAGAAAGCAGAACAGGGATGTCAGATGCCAACTTGTGGGACTTACTCTAACACACAGTATGATCCTAGGAAAACAACTGCCAACTTGTGGGACTTACAATTGTATCCTCACATACAAACAATACAACAAGCAAAGATAAGATGAGTGGCCAATGTGATGGACTTATACTCACTTCCATATCATAGGAACAAATGCCAACTCGTGGGACTTACAATTGTCCTCAATGGGTAAACAACAGTAATGAATGTCAAGCAGACAAAGAGATGCTCATGTATTAATGGCATTGATGATGATAAATGCATAACATACAGGCAAGCAAGTGCATATGAAGCAATCAAGCAATCAATGAGAATCAAACAGCACACTCTATAGCCAAACAAGGGGGCTCACACACAAGAGGGTTTGACTATGAGAGTCCACTATAATGGGTGAAGGTTGCTCTTAACCTTGCCATTGAGAGGCTAAGGTGAAGCAGATGAATAGGAGATGAGGGGTGTGCCTCATTGCTTCTATCCCTGATCAGGGGAGCATCAAATAATAGAAAGTGGGGGAGTCCAGAAAGATGGAACTCTTTCCCCATTATTGACTCGATTAGATCTTGGGTATTTATCTCAATGCTCAACCATGTAATGGGAGCAAAAAGAGGACACACTGAATAGTGGGGGATAGGCTACTTATCCCTACCTTCCACCAATTGCCTCAAATGAGGACTTTTCCTGCTTGGGACAATTTTAAACAAACACAGGCATTGCCTCTTAAGGAGGACTTCAGACAGTTTGCCCGGCCAAAATAACAAGCCGGGACTCCAGACTACATGAAGAAGAAGTATTTATACCTCAAAGCAAATGCTAAAAAGCAAAGCAAGCAATCAAGTTCAAAGAACTTAGGCAACTAAAGTACCTGCAAAAGTCAAACTCATTAGTAAACAAGTCAACAGTCAAAATCAAAAGAAATGAACCAATAGTCAACCACAGAGGGACCAATCGTGCAAGGCACAAAGACTCAAGCACATGAGTCACCTACAAAACAAGTGTTAGCATATGATAAACAATCAAACTAAAACACATTTGAATGATCCTCAAGGCATTGGTGCTTAACCTGAAACAGATGAACTCAACATAAGCTCAGAAGGACCACTAGGACTAGCCTAGGGTCAAAGATGAAAGAAAAAGTCAAGGCAGCAAGGAAAAGTCAACCCAAACCAAGTCTAAACATTCAAGAAGCATTCTCAATTGGATTCATAATTATATCATGCATCATGGTCATTTCATATGCAAAAGGGTGCAAAGCATGGCAAGAGAAGCATACAAAAGTCAACAGCAAAGACTTCATTCAAAAGTCAACTCAAACAATCTCAAAAATCATGAAATAAATCACATTCAATCCTAACATCTAACATGGTATACATGTAAAATTTCATGGCATTTGGATGAGAGGAAGGCAGTCAAGTAAAATCATGAAATCAAACCAAATTCAAGTAAGCATGGTGAAAGTCAACAGGCATGGGTCAATTTCAAAAAATCATATCAATTTGAAAACAGAAGAGAAATGAATGAGATTAACACCAATGCAAAGCTCAAAGAGTCTAGTTATCACATATGAAATTTCATGGTCATACAATAAGATTTGAGAATTTCACAAAAGATATGGCAATGCATAGCACAAAAAGTCAACAAATGACCAAGTATGGAAGAAAATCCTCAAATAAATGGAAAACAGCATGATTAATTCCAAGAAAATTCATACACAAACTAGACATGTGATAGATGGTTCATGCAAAATTTGAGGTCATTTGGATAAGAGGAAGCATGTGAACAAAAATTGGGAAAATACATGATCATGGTATAGCACCAAATGTAACACATAACTTCAGAAAATCATAACTCTCACTCCACAAATGATAAGTGCACAAACTTTATATGGAAATGAAGGGCAATGTGTCTAGTTTCACCACAAAAAATTTCAAGCTCATTGGATGCAACATGAGTATTTCACAATTGAAATGGCACAATGTATCATTTTGGCATACATGTTGAAAAATCATTTATCATTTAAAATCCAGAACATGGAAAATTAATTAAAATTCACCATAAAATAGAGGACACAATTGTGATCATGATGGAAAAAATTTCATAATTTTTGGATGAAATTTGAATTAAAAAAAGAATTGTTTAAGTTGAGTGAAATAATGAAGCAAGATGAACAAAATGGCATGGCAATGTGGTCAAAGCAAAGTCAACCGATGGCAATTGTGTAATTAGTGCAGTCACTTAATTAAACTACAGCGTTTTGATGAGGGAAATGAAATGTTCCTATTGGCTCTCAGCCAATGGAACAGTAGAGCGTAGCTAAAAAGCTCAAATTGCTGGTTTTAGAAACCCTAAGGTTTGCAGCATGGCAAAAGCATTCACAAAAGCAGCACACACTCGAACAGCAACAACATCATGAACAAAACATCAACCAGCATCAACAAATAATCATGGCATGGTGTAGTAGATCCCATGCAAACCTCATGCGACAACACACAACAAGAATGCCAGTTCTGGTTTTTTTCAATCAGCAGGGCATTATGAACATCAACATCATCATCAATTGAGATTCCAACAAATAAACAACTAACATGGCATTGATAAACAGCATCATACAGCTTTAAGCAACAAAATCACACACAATGGAGAAAGTCTGGAAGGCAGCTAGGGCTTTAAAAAACAGCAGGGTTTTGGCAACATCATGTGTTCATCACTAATCATCAGTCTACAGCATGGCCAACTGCCTAGCAGCAAATACAAATAACAATAGCAGGCAACACTAGCAACATGTGAACAGGGCAAGTTTTGCTGGACAATTACTAGGGTTTCAACAACAGCATGGCCATGAAATCTTCATGTTATCATCAACATTAAAACCAAATTCGACCAGCACACAAACAACATATTATTCAGCAACAAACAAACACAAGCATGAAAAAAATCTGGACAGTTTAAGGTTTAACAGCAGTAACACACATTCATCATGGAATTTCAACAAAACCCAGAAAGTTTGAACAAGCATATCATCAGTATCATCAAGCATCGAACAACAAGAATATAATGTCCAAATTCATTAAATCAACTCCAGCAATGCAAATCGACCAAAAGTTCATTTGTAACAAAAAAAGAAAAGCAGATTTCTCCATCAAGAGAACACCATTTCAAGCAAACTTTACTTCCTTAGAATCAGCATAAGATGATCTTTCATGAACATATCATAGCATGGCATATAATGGAAGTCGATTCACTTACTTGTTTTTGAAGAAAATGTGAAACAGTGGTGTATTGATGATTTAAGCTCAAACAGTTGTCAATGATGGTTGGTAGTGATGAAGGCTTGAAGGAAATTGACTTAACCAGTTCAAATTCAGCTCGAGCTCGCAAATGCCATGGCTGATGCTTTGAGAAAACAGAGCTCCAAGATGAAATCCCAGCTGGTGAAGGAGGCTGTAACAAGGCTCCAAATGATGTTTGGATGATGAAGGATGCAAGGGTTCTTTGATTTCTTTGAATGGTTTCTGCAGAAAATATTGTTTTGCAAAAATGCACAATGAGGGAATGAGAGGATTTTTTGGTCGTGTGGCTGTCAAGCTAGGGTTGCAATCAGCAGAGGCAAGGCTTTATGTAGTCTGTTTACCATCCTTAATCCATGTTGTAAGCTAGTTTAGTGTTAATGCCCTCATTTGCAAAGTTGCTAATTTTGGACAAAGTGGAAAATGGGGGGTGGTATGGTACACGAGTGGGCTTGCAATCAGGCTGCTAGCAGACCAAAATTCTGCTGCTTGTTGTTGCTTTTGACTGCTGTACTTGCCTTGTCCAAATGAAGTCATTTTGCACATTTTCAAGTTTTTGCATTTTGGTCCAAAGTGATAGCATAATGGTGGTATGATTATGATTTTAGGCTTGGAACAAATCATAAATGATATATGGAACATTTCCCAATTGGCCAAATCAAGAAAAAGTCAAAGAATCAAAAAGTCAAAGTTTGGTCAAACTTTGAATTTAAATGAAAAGGTCCAAAAATGCCATTTTGAATGGTAAGGTTTTAGGTCATGAAATTTATATTTTTGGAAAGAGGATGAAAAATGTGGTTTGTAGGAAAAACCCCACCAAATTTGGCCTTATGGTTTGAGAGATATGGCTTGTTGAAGTTCAAAAATTGGTGAAAATGATTTGATCATATCTTGACAACCACACATGGGATTTGAGAGTTCTTGGACTTTTTGAAAATGGGAGGACAAGATCTTCAACTTTCATGTTGGGCAAAAATTCATTTGGAGCTTGTATCATGATGTAAGTTTAAGATCAAGAAGTTTCCATTTTTGGCAGTTGAAATTACAGGTCCACTTGCTATTTCTGGAAAATTTCTGATTGGCTTCAAATTCTTCCATGATGTTGATTGCCATGACAAATGAGGCCTATTAGGACATGAATAAGCTCCTTCAAACCATTTCTATCCATCAAATCCATAGAATCAACCACAGTTGACCAACTTTGACTTTCCTAGGGTTTTGGATGATTGGACCACTTCTGATGAATTCCAAACCCTAATTCCTTGAGACCTTGACTTCAATGATGTCCCAAATTATATGAGCTCTTGATTATTGATCATGGTGCCCAAATTCCACAAGAATGGCCACCATCCACTGCTTTGACTGACTGTCGACTGTTTAGGGTTTCTGATTGTCTGTACATGAACTGATGACCTTTGAGCCTTCAACCCTTGACTTGAACACTTCAAACAGACCTCCAAGTCATGTGAACTTGTTGGACAAAACCTAGGGCTTTGATTCCTTGAGAAACACCTTTGCTTGATTGGTTGACTGATCTCCTGATCAGTTTGACCTAATTCTTGCTTGCTTGCTCTTGAGGCAACTGAGGACAATGCAATGCTATGCAATGTATCATGATATGCTATGACTTAATATGAAATGATATGCACAATGATAGGTGCAAATTTGAGGTGCTACAGCTGCCCCTATTCAATCAGCTGGGAACCCGAACGGATGATAGCAGTGGCTGTCAGACTTTCAGGGTAAACAGGGATTGAATACAAAAGAACCGTAGAAATTTGCACCGACTGGATATAATACAAGAACCACGTCATTTACCGATGACAAACTGCATGACAGCTTCAGAAAAGCAAAACCATTTACCGATGGCTAAAGAACTGGGAACTTGATATTTACCGATATCAACTTCAGCACGACCATTTACCGATGGCGGCTGGGGAAAACAAACTTCTGAAAAACAAAACCATTTACCGATGGTTAAAACTGGGACCTTGATATTTACCGATATCAACTTCAGCACGACCATTTACCGATGGCTGCTGGGAAAAACGAACTTCTGAAAAACAAAACCATTTACCGATGGTTAGAACTGGGACCTTGACATCCACTTCAGCCAGACCATTTACCGATGGCTGCTGGGAAAATAATTTGATGTTGAAAAGGAAGCAAAACCATTTACCGATGGTGGCTTCAAAGCAAACTTGATATTTACCGATATCAAGGCCATTTACCGATGGCTGCTGCAACTGGGAACTCGATATTTACCGATATCGAAGAAAACTGAGCCATTTACCGATGGCATCTCCGCTTGGGGAGGAACAAAATCTTTGTGGTGATACCAGACAAGACGTTTACCGACGACCTCTGGGGATTTTGATTTTATTAGCAAGAGAACAAAGAATGACCAGACATTTACCGATGACTGGGATGAGAAACGATGTTTACCGACATCGAAAGATGATGTTTACCGCCATCAAAAAGAATGACCAGACATTTACCGATGACTGGGGTGAGACACGATGTTTACCGACACCGAAGCAATGGCGTTTACCGACACCAAAAGGAATGACCAGACATTTACCGATGACTGGGATGGGACATTTATGGTGAGAGACAGACAAGAAAATGCAACTGGAAACCAAATAGGACATTTACAGATGACTCTACTGGAGATTTTTGTTGGGGATTATCAGACATTTACCGATGACTGAAAGGAAGACTCGATGTTTACCGACACCGAAACGATGGCGTTTACCGACACCAAAAAAAAGACCAGACATTTACCGATGACTGGGTGAGACTCGATGTTTACCGACACCGAAGCAATGGCGTTTACCGATACCAAAACAAAGAAAGCACACGCGGGTGTTGACATGACACTTACTGGTATCACAAAGAACAATATCTGGGATACATTAAGGCAAGACTGATCACTTGCTGGAGGATCTCACTGGGGAGAAACAAACCATCTGTCACCATCGGGTGAGGAAATAAACCTCTGTGGGGATAATCAATTCTGAATGCTGTTGAAGCAACTGTAGCAGACTTGGTGCTGACGTTGAATAAAGATGATCCGCCTCTGCCGGGGAATACGGTCTGATGTGGTTTCGAACACATGAATGCATATGTTTGAATTTTTCTATGGCGTAATGCTCCATATGGAATGGAAATGCTACGCAGTTTGAGGATGCAATGATTACTATATGCAATGCAATATGATAAGAACTCTGCGGGGAGAAATACACAGGACGATTGTGCCGAGGAATCTTCAAGATAAATCCACTGGGGAAGCAACAAACTGCTGCTGGGGAGCCAACAAATCAAATCCACTAGGGGGAGACGAGGCAACTCGCTGGGGAGGAAGAAAGCAACTCTGTTGGGGAGAAATGAATCAACTCTGCTAGGGAGAAATAGCAGTAAACTGCTGGAGATAGCCCAATCAATCCACAAAAAACTCCGCTTGGGGAAATAATCGTTCTGCTGAGGAAATCGCTATTCCGCTGGGGAAGATAAACCAAGAAACTCTCTGGGGATAAGGCTCAGACAATCCTCAGATATGATGAACTCTGCTTCGGGGAATATCTATTACTCTGCCGGGGACGACCCACAATGTTCACAAGTAGAAATAACTCAGCTGGGGATGTAGGTATCGACCTGCTATGGAAACTCGTCCAATCCACTGGTGGGATGAACTCTGCTGGAGAAATAATTGCTTCGCTGGGGAAGGCTTAAACAAATCCAAAGCTAGGAGAATGCTTCTGTCTGGGGAAAGCAATGCTGGGGAATGCTCACAGGTGACGACCTTACTGGGGAAAATATTCACAGGTGACGACCTGCAAATCGGAACAACAAATGCCCCAGGGAGTACATGGACAAGATACGGTCAAGTGTCCTCAACATTCAAAATGATTTTCAAATGTTTTAATCTTCCTGCACGTCATTGTGTAGCCTTCATGTTTTTGTATGCAATGTTTATCAAAAATTCGGACGTTTTTTGCAAACAAAACAGTAAAAGTAAAAACAGGAGAGCAACTTATCTGAATAACGACTTTTATTGATTGAAAGTGTGCCTGAAGAGGCAAGTACATTGGGAAGCAATTCCTAGAAAGAGGTAATTGCGCACAAAAGGAAAATAAACTATCCTAATGGCAACGTGAACACGGCATCCACTGTTTCCCAACTCGGTTATAACTCATAGATCATCAGTTTCCTCCCAATTCCTTGCTTTCTGAGAAGACTGACTGGACCGATCACATCTGTCGAGATGGCAGCTGACGAAGCATGACGAAGTACATATGACTCAGACTGTAGTCTTCGCTTTAATCCCTCTTTTGGCTGGATCGCCCTTTCGGGTTTTCAATCCACCGGGATACCCATTTTTGCCTAAGCCGCCCTTGCGGGTTTTCGGCTTACCGGGTGTACGATTTTTTCCTTTTATCCCTAATTTTTGCCCGAACCTTTCTTTCTGTTTTTTTGGTTCGCCGGGATGCCCATTTTTGCCTGGACTATTTTGTTCTTTTTGTCCAGCGGGTCAAATTATGCGAAGTATTTTTTGACTACATCTGAGTTGACAGGGGAAGGAAAATCTTCACCATCCATTGTTGTAAGCATCAAGGCTCCACCGGAGAAGACCTTCTTCACAACATATGGACCTTCGTAATTAGGAGTCCACTTGCCCCTGTTATCTGTACCGGGAGGAAGGATCCTCTTCAAAACTAGATCGCCAGTTTGAAATGTCCGAGGACGCACTTTCTGATCAAAGGCTCGCTTCATCCTCCTCTGATATAACTGCCCATGGCAAACAGCTGCTAAACGTCTTTCTTCAATCAGGCTTAACTCGTTAAACCTTGTACGAATCCATTCGGCTTCGTCCAGCTTGACATCCAATAATACCCTCAGAGAAGGGATCTCCACCTCAACTGGTAGGACTGCTTCCATACCATACACAAGGGAGTAGGGGGTTGCCCCGGTCGACGTACGTACTGAGGTACGGTACCCATGCAAAGCGAAAGGCAACATCTCGTGCCAATCCTTGTACGTAACGACCATCTTCTGCACAATCTTCTTGATATTCTTGTTAGCTGCCTCTACAGCACCATTCATCTTCGGTCTGTAAGGAGAAGAATTGTGATGTTCAATCTTGAAATCTCTGCATAAGTCTTTCATCATTTTGTTATTGAGATTCGAACCATTGTCAGTGATGATTCTCTCGGGAACTCCATAACGACAGATGATTTCTTTCTTGATGAACCGGGCAACCACTTGTTTGGTGACGTTGGCATAAGAAGCTGCTTCCACCCACTTGGTGAAGTAATCGATCGCAACCAGGATGAAACGATGTCCATTAGAAGCAGTTGGCTCTATCCTCCCGATCATGTCAATGCCCCACATGGCGAACGGCCAAGGCGAGTTCATGACATTCAATGGGCTTGGTGGTACATGCACCTTATCAGCATAGATTTGACATTTATGGCATTTCCGAGCATATTTAAAGCAATCGGATTCCATAGTCATCCAATAATATCCGGCTCTCAGCAATTTCTTCGACATTGCATGACCACCAGCGTGGGTACCAAACGAACCCTCGTGCACTTCTTGCATTAACATGTCTGCTTCGCGTCTATCCACGCATCTGAGCAAGACCATGTCAAAGTTCCGCTTGTATAGCACATCATCCTGATTCAGATAAAAGCTTCCAGCTAGCCTTCTCAGGGTCTTCTTATCATTCTTCGACGCACCCTCAGGATACTCTCGAGTCTTGAGGAAATTCTTGATGTCATAATACCACGGTTTATCATCAATAGCATTAACAGACTCGGCTGCGAACACATATGCAGGCCTCTCGAGTCGATTCACCGCAACATGTGGCACATGATTCCACCAATGAACCTTTATCATGGAGGATAAAGTAGCCAAGGCATCAGCCATCTGATTCTCGTCTCGCGGGACATGATACGACTTCACCTTCTTGAAGAACGTCAGTATTCTTCTGGTGTAGTCTCTATACGGAATCAGATGTGGCTGGTTTGTATTCCAATCTCCATTGACTTGATTGATCACTAGAGCTGAATCTCCAAATATATCAAGTGTTTTGATCCTCAGATCAATGGCTTCTTCTATCCCCATGATACAAGCCTCATACTCAGCTTCATTGTTGGTGACGTCGAAAGTCAATCTAGCAGAGAAAGGTATATGAGCACCTTTGGGATTGATCAACACCGCCCCAACACCGTTACCGTTCATATTCACAGCCCCATCGAACATCAGTGTCCACTTGTCATCAGGATCCGGTCCTTCCTCGACAAGCGGCTCTTCACAGTCTTTCGCCTTCAGGTACATGATGTCTTCATCAGGGAATTCAAACATCATAGGCTGATAGTCGTCGATCGGTTGTTCGGCGAGATAGTCTGACAGAATACTACCTTTGATGGCCTTCTGCGACGTATACTGAATGTCGTACTCGGTTAAGATCATTTGCCAACGGGCAACACGTCCGGTGAGAGCTGGCTTCTCAAAGATGTATTTGACTGGATCCATCCTAGAAATCAACAGAGTAGTATGGTTCAACATATACTGCCTTAGTCGGCGAGCAGCCCAGGCCAAAGCACAGCAAGTTTTCTCGAGCAGTGAATATCTTGTTTCACAGTCGGTAAACTTTTTGCTCAGGTAGTATATGGCATGCTCTTTTCGACCAGACTCGTCATGCTGTCCCAATACACACCCCATCGAAGTCTCGGTGACTGAAAGGTACATGATCAGTGGTCTCCCTGGAACTGGAGGGATAAGGATTGGAGGTTTCTGTAAGTACTCCTTGATTTTGTCAAAAGCTTTCTGACAGTCATCATTCCATTTGATCGCCTGATTCTTTCTGAGTAGTTTGAAAATTGGTTCACATGTGGCAGTTAGATGAGATATGAACCTTGCAATGTAGTTCAACCTCCCTAAAAACCCACGGACTTGCTTTTCCGTCTTCGGTTCAGGCATCTCTTGAATAGCTTTGACTTTAGCTGGATCTACCTCAATCCCTTTCTCACTGACAATGAAGCCTAAGAGCTTCCCGGATCTCACTCCAAACGTACATTTGTTTGGATTCAGCCTCAGTTTGAATTTGACCAGTCTGTCAAACAACTTCTGCAAATTTACCAGGTGCTCCTCTTCTGTCTGTGACTTCGCAATCATATCATCCACATACACTTCGATTTCGTTGTGCATCATGTCATGAAAGAGAGTCGTCATTGCCCTTTGATAGGTAGCACCGGCATTCTTCAGCCCAAATGGCATCACTTTGTAGCAGAACGTGCCCCAAGGTGTAATGAATGTCGTCTTTTCCATGTCCTCTGGCGCCATCTTGATCTGGTTATAGCCCGAGAAACCGTCCATGAAAGAGAATACCGAGGACTGAGCCGTATTATCCACCAATACATCGATGTGAGGTAATGGGAAATCATCTTTCGGACTCGCCCTATTCAGATCCCGGTAATCGACACACATCCTGACTTTGCCATCCTTCTTCGGCACGGGAACGATGTTGGCAACCCACGGCGGGTAACTGGTGACAGCTAGGAAACCTGCGTCCCACTGCTTCTGAACCTCTTCCTTGATTTTGACAGCCATATCAGGACTAGTTCTGCGAAGCTTCTGCTTAACCGACGGGCACTCTTCTCTGAGAGGTAAACGATGCACCACAATGTCTGTATCCAACCCAGGCATATCTCGGTATGACCAGGCGAATATTTCCACATATTCTCTTAGCATCTCAATTAACCTCTTCTTGACAGAGTCTTCTAAAGCAGCCCCAATTTTGATTTCTCTTCTGGCGTCCTCAAAACCCAGATTAACAATCTCCAACTCTTCCTGGTGAGGTTGGATGACCCTTTCCTCTTGCTTCAATAGTCTGACCAATTCTGCAGGGAGTTCGCAGTCTTCCTCACTCTCCTCTTCAGCTTGGTAGATGGGATTGTTGAAATCATACTGAGCCATAACAGAGTCGTTCACAGTGGATGCCAAAAGATCATTTCTGCATGTTTAATGTTTTGTTTTTAGAAAAAGATTTCAATAAAGTCACAAAAACAAAAACAATGCCATTTTTATTGTTTTGAAAAAGTGGAAAAACAGAAAATAGAAAGACAAAGATCTCAAAATTTGATTGAAAAAACGTCCTTTATTTATAAACATTGTAAAACATGATGTGGCCCTACAATGAACCACTACGCCTTGGGCAGAACGTAGGGTTTTCATGCAAAATGAAAAACAAAAGAAAATTACTCTGTCAGTAGAGTAACTTGGACCACATCTTCTGCTGTCCAGTTGTTGATAACCTCGCCTGGTGCACAAGGGCGGACCCAGACATCCAAATCATGATCACTATCTTCACCATCAGCAGCAAAGACATCTTCATGGTTCATCAGCCCAGCGCTGGTGAAGGTACTCGGACCTGCTTGTACATGTTGCTCTGCTTGGAGAGGCTCGTACCCAATGCCGAATTTGTCTTCTTTGATTGGCAAGTCAACCATCTTGCCCCACCCTCAGCTTTGCCGGAGTCAACGACCTCCTTGGCTTGCTTGTACGACGATATCGAAGCGCCCGGCTTCCTCTGCTCTGCACAAGCTACACCTTCCAATGCCACAGTCTCGAATGCCTGGCACAGGGTTTCGTGGATCTCGCCATCCACCTCAACATATTTGAAAGAGGAAAGATGACTCACCAGAATCTCCTCCTCACCGCAGACGGTCACAATCTGACCGTTCCAGACATACTTGAGTTTTTGATGGAGAGTTGACGAGACTGCTCCAGCGGCGTGAATCCAAGGACGCCCCAACAAACAGCTGTAAGTAGGCTGAATGTCCATCACATAAAACACGATGTCGAAGACTTCTGGACCTATCTTCACTGGCAAAGTGACTTCACCAAACACAGACCGTTTGGATCCGTCGAATGCACGCACGATCAGGTCACTGGGAGTGAGCACGACTCCCTCAACATTGATTTTCTTTAATATTTGCTTCGGAAGGACATTCAGGGACGACCTGGTGTCCACTAGCACATGAGATAGTACTGCACCTTTGCACTCCATAGTGATGTGCAAGGCTTTGTTGTGATTGCGGCCCTCAGGCGTTAAGTCTAGGTCAGTGAAACCTACACCATGCCTGGTACTCACATTTGCTAGAACACCCTCCAGCTGGTTGACTGATATCTCCTGCGGGACGTACGCCATATTCAACATTTTCAGCAAGGCGTCCCGATGTGCCTCAGAACACATCAGCAAAGAGAGTATCGAGATCTTCGACGGAGTCTGGTTGAGTTGATCAACAATCTTGTAATCACTCTTCTTAATGATCTTCATAAACTCCTCGACATCTTTCTGGAAAGAACCCTCAGCCTCCTTCTGAGCCGGTTCTTCGTCAACCATTGTTTGTTTGCCCTTAGCCCTTGCAGATGACTCAGCAGCAGTATCTCTCAAAGACTGAGGAGCAAACAGTCGTCCACTCCTTGTGAAGCCTCCCTGTCCTCCAACATTGTCCACTACAGGACTTGTAACAGCAGGGATCCTCACAGGAGCACTGATAGTAACTGGTGCTTGGTTAACTGGCCTTATTTGGTTACCAGACCTCCTATCTCGGCGATAGGCATTGTCATAACTCCACGGAACAGCTCTACTATTTCCAACTTGTCCTCTGCCGGACGCCACAATAGTAGTAGGTGCTCTGATGGTTACCGGGGTAGGAATGGTAACCGGAGTATTGCTGGTGGTGGGTGTACTGACAGCCCCACGTCCTCTTCCTTCAGCCGGCTTATAAAAAATGGTGACAGTAGACACTGCCCCATTATCTTTGGTAGCACGGCTAAACTGCAAACAGCCCTCGTCCATTAACCTCTGAATACCAGTCTTCAACTGGTCACAACCGTTGACAGCCTCTGAACAGCCCACACAATCTTCATTACAGCCTGGGTCAACACCCCCCTTCAACAATCGGCCCTTGACAATCAGTAAGGAAGTCTGGACATCTTCAACATTCACAACCAGATCTTCAGCTTCTCCATCTTCAATGTTATTAACCCTATGCCCCCCATGTTGTGGCATAGGATTGTTTACCACATTCGGAACCGGAGAGAAGTTGATTGCCTTGGAATCAATCAAGTCCTGGACCTTGTGCTGAAACGCCCGGCATCTTTCAGTATGGTGGCCTGGTGCCCCAGAGTGAAAGTCACATCTTACATTGGCATCGTAGCCGGGTGGCAGCACGGTAGGAGTTGCCATCGTACGCAACTCTACAAACCCTAACCGGAGTAGCTCGGGTAGTAGCTCTGCGTACGACATAGGCAAAGGATCAAATCTTCTATCAGGATTCAACCTCTGTCTCTGCTGAGGCTGGAAAGGACGTTGTTGTTGTTGTTGCTGTTGTTGAGGTCGTTGCGGTTGTTGTTGCTGAACCTTTTGTTGTGGACGCGGTTGAGGTGCAGGAATAGTCACTGCAGCGATTGGACGATACTGGTCCCTGTTGTTAGCTCTGTAAGCACTCCCTCTATGCTGTACAGCATTGGTTTCTCCTTCTCTACGGCGAGGTGCCCCAGAGAAGGGTTTCTTCGAAGAAGATGAGGAACCAGCATCATGGATCCTCCCAGCCTTGATCAGGCTCTCAGTTCTTTCGCCGCAGATAACAACGTCAGAAAAGCTTCCGAATGGGCAACTTCCCATCCGGTCCATGTAAACACCTTGCAGAGTACTGATGAACATGTCAGTCAACTCCCTTTCCAGCATAGGGGGTTGAACTCTAGCAGCTAGTTCGCGCCATCTCTGGGCGTACTCTTTGAAACTTTCATTGTTCTTCTGACATAAGCTTTGTAACTGAGTTCTGGTTGGAGCCATGTCCATGTTGTGCTTATACTGCCTGAGGAACGCCTCACCCAGGTCTCTCCAGCACCGAATGGAATCCCGCTTCAACTCCATATACCAGTCCAAGGATGCCCCAGATAGACTATCCTGGAAGAAATACATCCACATCTTCTCATCGTCAGTGTATGCGGATATTTTTCTGTAATATGCCTGCACATGGGTGCGAGGGCAGGAGGTACCGTTGTATTTGTCAAATGACGGCGCCTTGAATTTGTGCGGGATTCTAAGTCCTTCAACCAATCCCATGTTCGTAACGTCAAAACCGAGGGAGTTTTGACATTCCATTGCTCTGATTTTTTCAGCAAGGGCCTCCACTTTGCGATCTCTCGCATCATTTCTACCCAACATGTTGTCGTCTTCACTGAGCATCGTAAACAAATCCTCTTGTCTGTCAACAATTGGAATTCTGTTACGGACCGGAGCATGGATGACTCTGGGACTAACAACATCTGGAGCAATCGGTTGACCGTTGACTCGGATACCCCTCAACTCTTCACCTACAGCATAGTCGTTGACGGGAATAGCAGCGGCAGGGACTTCAGGAACTGGATTTCCTTCTTGCAGAGGCTGGTTGGGCGGTGGCAATGTAGCTTCTTGCCTCTGGACCATTGCTCGGAGCTCTTCTTGGCCTTGCGCGACCCCTTGCATCATATGAATGAACTGGGCCATGCTTGCCCTCATCTCTGCCAACTCGGCGTGAACCTGATCCATGTTGCGTTGATGGTTGAGCCTTGTTGAGTAGCGGTGCGGCCTTTGGTCAGCTATCCTGTCTTGACACAGGAATCAAAGTAAGAAGATGGCCTGAGAACACCTGTTATGCAAATGAGATGAGTATGATGCATGCAATGCTTGTGCAAATGCTTTGTTTTCAAGGAACCCTTAGGGTATTATTTGCAATATTTGAATATTTACACATTTTAATTGCTCATGGAAATATTTCATTCAATATATTGAGACAAAGAAATACAGCATTTTTGATTCGTTACAAAGAGAAAAGGTAAATGACATCCTATGGATCCCTAGAAGCTCGGGATGCTGGAAGACGGGAAGTGCACAACTTCTTGATCTCCCTCTCATAGGCAGCTTCCATGTCAGCTTTCTCTTTGGCAAGTCGATCGTACTTCCTCTTCCAGAATTTGGATGACTGAGGAAGCAGAGAAGTCCAAGTGTCGTTCGGATCGTCGATCACTCGGTGCTCGAGAAACTCAATCATAGCATCCTTCTCCTTGAGCTGCTGCAGCAATTCCTCCCTCTCACGGATCCAGGCACGCGAAAGGTCCTCCTCTCTCAACTCCTCTACACGTTGGGTAGGGAGGGTTGAAGGCCCAGCCACATCCAACGGTGTAGGTCTTGGATGATCGTACGGCATCAGGTAGGTGGCAGCTCTCTGTCTGACCCAAGAAGTATAGGGCTCCAAAGCAATGCAGTTCTTCGGACCCAACTCATTCCTACTCTTCTTACGGATACTGCGCCATGCACGGACAAATCTGGCTTTCAGGCCTTGGGGATCTTTACCCTCCTGAAAGAACGCGCCTTCTAACAGAATGTTATTAGGTTTATCCTTCAGGGGGAACCCAAGCTGACGTCGTGCAAGAATAGGATTGTAGGTAATCCCACCACATGTGCCAAGAAGAGGCACATTAGGGAATTCCCCACAATAGTCGATGATCTGAACGGTATCGTACACGCGATCATACCAGGTGATATCATCATTGGTGAGAGACATGAGTCTCTGAGACCACCGTAGACATCCCTTGTTCTCCTTGAAAGCGACTGTCTGCGGCAAGTGCGAAATAAACCACTTGTACAGCAGGGGTAAACAGCAGACAATGACTCCTCCATTCTTCATATTCCTCAGATGCAAGGAGACATAAGCATCACCCAACAAGGTCGGAACTGGGTTAAGGACTGAAAAGATCCTAATGGCGTTCATGTCCACGAACTTGTCGAAGTTGGGAAACAGCACCAGTCCATAGATAAGCAGTACGAATAGAGCCTCAAAGGCATCCTCACTCATGGCCTTCCCATAGAAGGTAGCTTGGGAAATGAGGAACTCGGAAGGAAAACCCTGAATTCCGCCTTTGGTAGTCAGATTAGCTCCAATCAACTCTTCATCTATGTGCAACAGACTAGCAATCTCTCGAGCAGAGGGAATACTCTCTAGGCCACTGAACGGCACCTGATCCAGAATCGGAATCCCAATGAGGTGAGAGTATTCTTCCAAGGTTGGCAGTAGCTGGAAGTCCGGAAATAAGAAGCAACGATGCAACGGATCGTAGAACTGAGCCAAGGTACTCATCAACCCTTCGTCAACCTGAGTGGTGAGCAGAGGCAGAAGCTTCCCATAGCGAGCTTTGAAACCCAAGGGATCTAATACATATGATGTCAGATTCCTTAACTCTTTTACATCAGGCTGCTTGAAGCTGTATTTCTTTGTATGTCTTTTTGGTTTTTCCATTGTCTGAAAAACTTGCAAATAAACCCTTTAAGTTCCTTGAACATTTTCTTTTTCTGATGATGACATGTATGCGGATGAGTGCATGAATGTATGAATGCAACAAACACACTCAAGAATCAAGCAAGTCACACCAAGCAAAGGTCGTGGGAAAGCTCTGTGTATCCCTAATATCAATCATCCATTTTGGTGGATTTAGGTTTTCACCTTATCGACACCCAAGTTCCATTGATATTAACGGTACATGAACCGGTTCAAACATCCCTAATATCAACCAGCCGCTTTGGTGGATTTTAGGTTTTGCACCCGATCCGGGATCCATTGATATTAACGATGTTTGAACGACTCAACCACGAATCAAGGGTTTGTTGAGAGTCACGAGCATGGGGTCTTGGTTAAGAACCACCCAAAAGGAATGTACTAGGGCTTAAACCTGCAAGACATGTTCTATCAGAGGTTCCCATAATCATCGTTCCATCTTTCGAATATTATCGGAGGAACGAATACTCGTATTCCAAGAATATTCTCAAGAGAAACTCTTATGAGTGTAGTATCGCGTGACAATCGCATCAGAACTGACATCTGAACGACCTCCGCACTACGGTCCTAAAAATAGGCCAAGATGGGTTTGGTAAACTAAGGTCCTTGGCTTCTGCGGAACATGATTGAAAGAATAATGCCTAACCACAAATAACTTGTGTGACATTATTAGTTCAACATGACCTCCACCAAGTGAATGGACTCGCAAGTCAACTGGCTAAGGACTACTCCACACCAGTCGACAAGACTATGCCATTCTCCTATCCTAGAGTGCACTCGAGTTCGGGTATAGAACTCATCTCACAGACCACCAAAGCAAACAGCAATGTATGTCAAGCAAATCACACATTACAATCAATACAGTGATCCCAAATGGTACAAGAATAAATCAAATAACAAATAACAATATATCACAACAAAGGTGAAAAGTAGGCACTACCGCCAAGGAAACTTTCATCCCCAGCAGAGTCGCCACTTTTCTGTAGCGGTGTATTCGTCGCCATATGATTTATCGATTAAACCATAAGCAAAGCATACAATGAAGTTTCGAGTCGCCACCGCACTTTTATTTATCCAAAGGATTGGCTAAAAAGCGAACAAAAGCCTAAGAAGTTTTACACGTAGAAAACTAATAAAAGATCAGAGATTCCAGGTAAGGGGTAAGTTACGCAATGGGAAGGTGTTAGGCACCCACTACGTCCTAGGTACTCCTAGGGAGCCCTTTTCACACTTGTTGTAAAAGATTGTTACTTGTTAAGACATATGCATTGTGCAAACATGAGTGAGATGATGAGGAAAGAATGTACAAGTTTTATTGGGTTTGAGCGGATGAACCCGCTGCCTACGTACCTTCCATCAAAGGTAAGGATCAAAACGCCGTAGTTCGGCTAAAAGATTTCCAAAAGTGAGTTGGATTCAATTTTAAACAATAGCACTGAGGCTTTTCGTTATCAATGGGAGAACACTCGACCAAAACCAACATCCACCATGCGAGGATAGCTTCGACGTACGAGAGGGGTTAACCCTGTTTTCGGTACGGAAGTCTTACTGTCGACTCACTAAAGATAAGGTGAGGTTTACATCAACCACAATGATAATTGAAACCTACGGCTAATGCCTGAAAAGATTAATGGACATGGCCAAAACAAGTGAATGAGTGAAGTTAATTGATTGTGATTATGAAAGTGAAGTCAAAGTATGATTAAGATTAATTCAAAAGAAGTATTATGAAATGGAGTTTGCAAAAAAGAGTCAAGGACTTGAATCCAGGTTTTTAGTTTGAAAACATGAAGAAGTTTGCACAATGTCTATGTCAAGTTTAAGATCAAAGTGTGAAAGGGTTCTAGGACACAATGAGGATGAATGAGTGAGGGTGGGTTGTAAAACTTCTCAGGAGGTTCACTTCTTGAGATCATATAGAGAATGATTCAAGGATGTCCTTTGGAATGGAAAGTAAGTAATGATGAAATAAACAAACAAATGATACCGGATGCCACTCAATGGTCTTACTCCAATCTCACAAACAAAAGCGGATATCGGATACCAATGGCTGGGTTTACACCAATCTCCTAAAACAGAACTGGATATCAGAGGCCACTCAATGGTCTTACACTAATCTCCTCAAAAAGAAAACAATGAAGAAATATGGAAGTCAACTGCCAACTTGTGGGACTTAGGTTAACCCCACACATGATCATAGGAAAACAAATGCCAACTTGTGGGACTTACAATTGCATCCTCTCACAAACAAAGAAAGCAGAACAGGGATGTCAGATGCCAACTTGTGGGACTTACTCTAACACACAGTATGATCCTAGGAAAACAACTGCCAACTTGTGGGACTTACAATTGTATCCTCACATACAAACAATACAACAAGCAAAGATAAGATGAGTGGCCAATGTGATGGACTTATACTCACTTCCATATCATAGGAACAAATGCCAACTCGTGGGACTTACAATTGTCCTCAATGGGTAAACAACAGTAATGAATGTCAAGCAGACAAAGAGATGCTCATGTATTAATGGCAATTGATGATGATAAATGCATAACATACAGGCAAGCAAGTGCATATGAAGCAATCAAGCAATCAATGAGAATCAAACAGCACACTCTATAGCCAAACAAGGGGGCTCACACACAAGAGGGTTTGACTATGAGAGTCCACTATAATGGGTGAAGGTTGCTCTTAACCTTGCCATTGAGAGGCTAAGGTGAAGCAGATGAATAGGAGATGAGGGGTGTGCCTCATTGCTTCTATCCCTGATCAGGGAGAGCATCAAATAATAGAAAGTGGGGGAGTCCAGAAAGATGGAACTCTTTCCCCATTATTGACTCGATTAGATCTTGGGTATTTATCTCAATGCTCAACCATGTAATGGGAGCAAAAAGAGGACACACTGAATAGTGGGGGATAGGCTACTTATCCCTACCTTCCACCAATTGCCTCAAATGAGGACTTTTCCTGCTTGGGACAATTTTAAACAAACACAGGCATTGCCTCTTAAGGAGGACTTCAGACAGTTTGCCCGGCCAAAATAACAAGCCGGGACTCCAGACTACATGAAGAAGAAGTATTTATACCTCAAAGCAAATGCTAAAAAGCAAAGCAAGCAATCAAGTTCAAAGAACTTAGGCAACTAAAGTACCTGCAAAAGTCAAACTCATTAGTAAACAAGTCAACAGTCAAAATCAAAAGAAATGAACCAATAGTCAACCACAGAGGGACCAATCGTGCAAGGCACAAAGACTCAAGCACATGAGTCACCTACAAAACAAGTGTTAGCATATGATAAACAATCAAACTAAAACACATTTGAATGATCCTCAAGGCATTGGTGCTTAACCTGAAACAGATGAACTCAACATAAGCTCAGAAGGACCACTAGGACTAGCCTAGGGTCAAAGATGAAAGAAAAAGTCAAGGCAGCAAGGAAAAGTCAACCCAAACCAAGTCTAAACATTCAAGAAGCATTCTCAATTGGATTCATAATTATATCATGCATCATGGTCATTTCATATGCAAAAGGGTGCAAAGCATGGCAAGAGAAGCATACAAAAGTCAACAGCAAAGACTTCATTCAAAAGTCAACTCAAACAATCTCAAAAATCATGAAATAAATCACATTCAATCCTAACATCTAACATGGTATACATGTAAAATTTCATGGCATTTGGATGAGAGGAAGGCAGTCAAGTAAAATCATGAAATCAAACCAAATTCAAGTAAGCATGGTGAAAGTCAACAGGCATGGGTCAATTTCAAAAAATCATATCAATTTGAAAACAGAAGAGAAATGAATGAGATTAACACCAATGCAAAGCTCAAAGAGTCTAGTTATCACATATGAAATTTCATGGTCATACAATAAGATTTGAGAATTTCACAAAAGATATGGCAATGCATAGCACAAAAAGTCAACAAATGACCAAGTATGGAAGAAAATCCTCAAATAAATGGAAAACAGCATGATTAATTCCAAGAAAATTCATACACAAACTAGACATGTGATAGATGGTTCATGCAAAATTTGAGGTCATTTGGATAAGAGGAAGCATGTGAACAAAAATTGGGAAAATACATGATCATGGTATAGCACCAAATGTAACACATAACTTCAGAAAATCATAACTCTCACTCCACAAATGATAAGTGCACAAACTTTATATGGAAATGAAGGGCAATGTGTCTAGTTTCACCACAAAAAATTTCAAGCTCATTGGATGCAACATGAGTATTTCACAATTGAAATGGCACAATGTATCATTTTGGCATACATGTTGAAAAATCATTTATCATTTAAAATCCAGAACATGGAAAATTAATTAAAATTCACCATAAAATAGAGGACACAATTGTGATCATGATGGAAAAAATTTCATAATTTTTGGATGAAATTTGAATTAAAAAAAGAATTGTTTAAGTTGAGTGAAATAATGAAGCAAGATGAACAAAATGGCATGGCAATGTGGTCAAAGCAAAGTCAACCGATGGCAATTGTGTAATTAGTGCAGTCACTTAATTAAACTACAGCGTTTTGATGAGGGAAATGAAATGTTCCTATTGGCTCTCAGCCAATGGAACAGTAGAGCGTAGCTAAAAAGCTCAAATTGCTGGTTTTAGAAACCCTAAGGTTTGCAGCATGGCAAAAGCATTCACAAAAGCAGCACACACTCGAACAGCAACAACATCATGAACAAAACATCAACCAGCATCAACAAATAATCATGGCATGGTGTAGTAGATCTCATGCAAACCTCATGCGACAACACACAACAAGAATGCCAGTTCTGGTTTTTTTCAATCAGCAGGGCATTATGAACATCAACATCATCATCAATTGAGATTCCAACAAATAAACAACTAACATGGCATTGATAAACAGCATCATACAGCTTTAAGCAACAAAATCACACACAATGGAGAAAGTCTGGAAGGCAGCTAGGGCTTTAAAAAACAGCAGGGTTTTGGCAACATCATGTGTTCATCACTAATCATCAGTCTACAGCATGGCCAACTGCCTAGCAGCAAATACAAATAACAATAGCAGGCAACACTAGCAACATGTGAACAGGGCAAGTTTTGCTGGACAATTACTAGGGTTTCAACAACAGCATGGCCATGAAATCTTCATGTTATCATCAACATTAAAACCAAATTCGACCAGCACACAAACAACATATTATTCAGCAACAAACAAACACAAGCATGAAAAAAAATCTGGACAGTTTAAGGTTTAACAGCAGTAACACACATTCATCATGGAATTTCAACAAAACCCAGAAAGTTTGAACAAGCATATCATCAGTATCATCAAGCATCGAACAACAAGAATATAATGTCCAAATTCATTAAATCAACTCCAGCAATGCAAATCGACCAAAAGTTCATTTGTAACAAAAAAAGAAAAGCAGATTTCTCCATCAAGAGAACACCATTTCAAGCAAACTTTACTTCCTTAGAATCAGCATAAGATGATCTTTCATGAACATATCATAGCATGGCATATAATGGAAGTCGATTCACTTACTTGTTTTTGAAGAAAATGTGAAACAGTGGTGTATTGATGATTTAAGCTCAAACAGTTGTCAATGATGGTTGGTAGTGATGAAGGCTTGAAGGAAATTGACTTAACCAGTTCAAATTCAGCTCGAGCTCGCAAATGCCATGGCTGATGCTTTGAGAAAACAGAGCTCCAAGATGAAATCCCAGCTGGTGAAGGAGGCTGTAACAAGGCTCCAAATGATGTTTGGATGATGAAGGATGCAAGGGTTCTTTGATTTCTTTGAATGGTTTCTGCAGAAAATATTGTTTTGCAAAAATGCACAATGAGGGAATGAGAGGATTTTTTGGTCGTGTGGCTGTCAAGCTAGGGTTGCAATCAGCAGAGGCAAGGCTTTATGTAGTCTGTTTACCATCCTTAATCCATGTTGTAAGCTAGTTTAGTGTTAATGCCCTCATTTGCAAAGTTGCTAATTTTGGACAAAGTGGAAAATGGGGGGTGGTATGGTACACGAGTGGGCTTGCAATCAGGCTGCTAGCAGACCAAAATTCTGCTGCTTGTTGTTGCTTTTGACTGCTGTACTTGCCTTGTCCAAATGAAGTCATTTTGCACATTTTCAAGTTTTTGCATTTTGGTCCAAAGTGATAGCATAATGGTGGTATGATTATGATTTTAGGCTTGGAACAAATCATAAATGAT